>NC_044559.1:88874752-89164701 GCF_007565055.1 Rhinopithecus roxellana
GCCTCAATGTGATCCAAAGAAGCCCTTCTCAGATTCCTCAAAGACAGTGTTAATGGACTGCTCCACGAAACATAAGTGTAACTCTGTGAGATGAATTCACACATCACCAAGAAGTTTCTAAGAAAGCTTCTTTCTAGTTTTCATCTGTGGATATTTCCTTTGTCACTGTAATGTTCATGGCGCTATGAAGTATCTAATTGCAGATTTCCAGAAAACTGTGCTAACAAACTGATCACTGAAGAGAAACGTGTAACTCTGAGTTGCATTCACACATGGCAATGCAGTTTCTCAGAAAGCTTCTCTTTAGTTATTATGTGAGGATAATTCCTTTATCACCATGGGCCCCAATAGGCTCCCAAATATCACTTTGCAGATTCCACGAAAAGAGTGTTAGCAAACTGCTTCTTGAGGCAGAGGTTGTAACTCTGTGAGATGAACTCACAGATCAGAAAGAAGTTTCTCAGAAAGCTTCTTTCACGTTTTGAACGGATGAAATTTCCTTTATCAGCGTAGGCCTCAAGTGATCCAAAGAAGCCCTTCTCAGTTCCCCAAAGACAGTGTTAATGGACTGCTCCACGAAACATAAGTGTAACTCTGTGAGATGAATTCACACATCACCAAGAAGTTTCTAAGAAAGCTTCTTTCTAGTTTTCATCTGTGGATATTTCCTTTGTCACTGTAATGTTCATTGCGCTATGAAGTATCTAATTGCAGATTTCCAGAAAACTGTGCTAACAAACTGATCACTGAAGAGAAACGTGTAACTCTGTGAGTTGCATTCACACATGGCAATGCAGTTTCTCAGAAAGCTTCTCTTTAGTTATTATGTGAGGATATTCCTTTATCACCATGGGCCCCAATAGGCTCCCAAATATCACTTTGCAGATTCCACGAAAAGAGTGTTAGCAAACTGCTTCTTGAGGCAGAGTTGTAACTCTGTGAGATGAACTCACAGATCAGAAAGAAGTTTCTCAGAAAGCTTCTTTCACGTTTTGAACGGATGAAATTTCCTTTATCAGCGTAGGCCTCAATGTGATCCAAAGAAGCCCTTCTCAGATTCCTCCAAAGAGAGTGTTTAAGGACTACTCCAAGAAACATAAGTGTAACTCTGTGAGATGAATTCACACATCACCAGGAAGTTTCTAAGAAAGCTTCTTTCTAGTTTTCATCTGTGGATATTTCCTTTGTCACTGTAATGTTCATGGCGCTATGAAGTATCTAATTGCAGATTTCCAGAAAACTGTGCTACCAAACTGATCACTGAAGAGAAACGTGTAACTCTGTGAGTTGCATTCACACATGGCAATGCAGTTTCTCAGAAAGCTTCTCTTTAGTTATTATGTGAGGATATTTCCTTTATCACCATGGGCCCCAATAGGCTCCCAAATATCACTTTGCAGATTCCACGAAAAGAGTGTTAGCAAACTGCTTCTTGAGGCAGAGGTTGTAACTCTGTGAGATGAACTCACAGATCAGAAAGAAGTTTCTCAGAAAGCTTCTTTCACGTTTTGAACGGATGAAATTTCCTTTATCAGCGTAGGCCTCAATGTGATCCAAAGAAGCCCTTCTCAGATTCCTCAAAGACAGTGTTAATTGACTGCTCCACGAAACATAAGTGTAACTCTGTGAGATGAATTCACACATCACCAAGAAGTTTCTAAGAAAGCTTCTTTCTGGTTTCATCTGTGGATATTTCCTTTATCACTGTAATGTTCATGGCGCTATGAAGTATCTAATTGCAGATTTCCAGAAAACTGTGCTAACAAACTGATCACTGAAGAGAAACGTGTAACTCTGTGAGTTGCATTCACACATGGCAATGCAGTTTCTCAGAAAGCTTCTCTTTAGTTATTATGTGAGGATAATTCCTTTATCACCATGGGCCCCAATAGGCTCCCAAATATCACTTTGCAGATTCCACGAAAAGAGTGTTAGCAAACTGCTTCTTGAGGCAGAGGTTGTAACTCTGTGAGATGAACTCACAGATCAGAAAGAAGTTTCTCAGAAAGCTTCTTTCACGTTTTGAACGTATGAAATTCCTTTATCAGCGTAGGCCTCAATGTGATCCAAAGAAGCCCTTCTCAGATTCCTCAAAGACAGTGTTAATGGACTGCTCCACGAAACATAAGTGTAACTCTGTGAGATGAATTCACACATCACCAAGGAAGTTTCTAAGAAAGCTTCTTTCTAGTTTCATCTGTGGATATTTCCTTTGTCACTGTAATGTTCACGGTGCTATGAAGTATCTAATTGCAGATTTCCAGAAAACTGTGCTAACAAACTGATCACTGAAGAGAAACGTGTAACTCTGTGAGTTGCATTCACACATGGCAATGCAGTTTCTCAGAAAGCTTCTCTTTAGTTATTATGTGAGGATAATTCCTTTATCACCATGGGCCCCCAATAGGCTCCCAAATATCACTTTGCAGATTCCACGAAAAGAGTGTTAGCAAACTGCTTCTTGAGGCAGAGGTTGTAACTCTGTGAGATGAACTCACAGATCAGAAAGAAGTTTCTCAGAAAGCTTCTTTCACGTTTTGAACGGATGAAATATCCTTTATCAGCGTAGGCCTCAAAGTGATCCAAAGAAGCCCTTCTCAGTTTCCCCAAAGACAGTGTTAATGGACTGCTCCACGAAACATAAGTGTAACTCTGTGAGATGAATTCACACATCACCAAGAAGTTTCTAAGAAAGCTTCTTCTAGTTTCATCTGTGGATATTTCCTTTGTCACTGTAATGTTCATGGCGCTATGAAGTATCTAATTGCAGATTTCCAGAAAACTGTGCTAACAAACTGATCACTGAAGAGAAACGTGTAACTCTGTGAGTTGCATTCACACATTGCAATGCAGTTTCTCAGAAAGCTTCTCTTTAGTTATTATGTGAGGATAATTCCTTTATCACCATGGGCCCAATAGGCTCCCAAATATCACTTTGCAGATTCCACGAAAAGAGTGTTAGCAAACTGCTTTCTTGAGGCAGAGGTTGTAACTCTGTGAGATGAACTCACAGATCAGAAAGAAGTTTTCTCAGAAAGCTTCTTTCACGTTTTGAACGGATGAAATTTCCTTTATCAGCGTAGGCCTCAATGTGATCCAAAGAAGCCCTTCTCAGTTTCCTCAAAGACAGTGTTAATGGACTGCTCCACGAAACATAAGTGTAACTCTGTGAGATGAATTCACACATCACCAAGAAGTTTCTAAGAAAGCTTCTTTCTAGTTTTCATCTGTGGATATTTCCTTTGTCACTGTAATGTTCATGGCGCTATGAAGTATCTAATTGCAGATTTCCAGAAAACTGTGCTAACAACTGATCACTGAAGAGAAACGTGTAACTCTGTGAGTTGCATTCACACATGGCAATGCAGTTTCTCAGAAAGCTTCTCTTTAGTTATTATGTGAGGATAATTCCTTTATTCACCATGGGCCCAATAGGCTCCCAAATATCACTTTGCAGATTCCACGAAAAGAGTGTTAGCAAACTGCTTCTTGAGGCAGAGGTTGTAACTCTGTGAGATGAACTCACAGATCAGAAAGAAGTTTCTCAGAAAGCTTCTTTCACGTTTTGAACGGATGAAATTTCCTTTATCAGCGTAGGCCTCAAAGTGATCCAAGAAGCCCTTCTCAGTTTCCTCCAAAGACAGTGTTAATGGACTGCTCCACGAAACATAAGTGTAACTCTGTGAGATGAATTCACACATCACCAAGAAGTTTCTAAGAAAGCTTCTTTCTAGTTTTCATCTGTGGATATTTCCTTTGTCACTGTAATGTTCATGGCGCTATGAAGTAATCTAATTGCAGATTTCCAGAAAACTGTGCTAACAAACTAGATCACTGAAGAGAAACGTGTAACTCTGTGAGTTGCATTCACACATGGCAATGCAGTTTCTCAGAAAGCTTCTCTTTAGTTATTATGTGAGGATAATTCCTTTATCACCATGGGCCCCAATAGGCTCCAAATATCACTTGCAGATTCCACGAAAAGAGTGTTAGCAACTGCTTCTTGAGGCAGAGGTTGTAACTCTGTGAGATGAACTCACAGATCAGAAAGAAGTTTCTCAGAAAGCTTCTTTCACGTTTTGAACGGATGAAATTTCCTTTATCAGCGTAGGCCTCAAAGTGATCCAAAGAAGCCCTTCTCAGTTTCCCCAAAGACAGTGTTAATGGACTGCTCCACGAAACATAAGTGTAACTCTGTGAGATGAATTCACACATCACCAAGAAGTTTCTAAGAAAGCTTCTTTCTAGTTTTCATCTGTGGATATTTCCTTTGTCACTGTAATGTTCATGGCGCTATGAAGTATCTAATTGCAGATTTCCAGAAAACTGTGCTAACAAACTGATCACTGAAGAGAAACGTGTAACTCTGTGAGTTGCATTCACACATGGCAATGCAGTTTCTCAGAAAGCTTCTCTTTAGTTATTATGTGAGGATAATTCCTTTATCACCATGGGCCCCAATAGGCTCCCAAATATCACTTTGCAGATTCCACGAAAAGAGTGTTAGCAAACTGCTTCTTGAGGCAGAGGTTGTAACTCTGTGAGATGAACTCACAGATCAGAAAGAAGTTTCTCAGAAAGCTTCTTTCACGTTTTGAACGGATGAAATTTCCTTTATCAGCGTAGGCCTCAATGTGATCCAAAGAAGCCCTTCTCAGATTCCTCAAAGACAGTGTTAATGGACTGCTCCACGAAACATAAGTGTAACTCTGTGAGATGAATTCACACATCACCAAGGAGTTTCTAAGAAAGCTTCTTTCTAGTTTTCATCTGTGGATATTTCCTTTGTCACTGTAATGTTCATGGCGCTATGAAGTATCTAATTGCAGATTTCCAGAAAACTGTGCTAACAAACTGATCACTGAAGAGAAACGTGTACCTCTGTGAGTTGCATTCACACATGGCAATGCAGTTTCTCAGAAAGCTTCTCTTTAGTTATTATGTGAGGATAATTCCTTTATCACCATGGGCCCCAATAGGCTCCCAAATATCACTTTGCAGATTCCACGAAAAGAGTGTTAGCAAACTGCTTCTTGAGGCAGAGGTTGTAACTCTGTGAGATGAACTCACAGATCCGAAAGAAGTTTCTCAGAAAGCTTCTTTCACGTTTTGAACGGATGAAATTTCCTTTATCAGCGTAGGCCTCAATGTGATCCAAAGAAGCCCTTCTCAGATTCCTCAAAGACAGTGTTAATGGACTGCTCCACGAAACATAAGTGTAACTCTGTGAGATGAATTCACACATCACCAAGAAGTTTCTAAGAAAGCTTCTTTCTAGTTTTCATCTGTGGATATTTCCTTTGTCACTGTAATGTTCATGGCGCTATGAAGTATCTAATTTCAGATTTCCAGAAAACTGTGCTAACAAACTGATCACTGAAGAGAAACGTGTAACTCTGTGAGTTGCATTCACACATGGCAATGCAGTTTCTCAGAAAGCTTCTCTTTAGTTATTATGTGAGGATATTCCTTATCACCATGGGCCCAATAGGCTCCCAAATATCACTTTGCAGATTCCACGAAAAGAGTGTTAGCAAACGGCTTCTTGAGGCAGAGGTTCTAACTCTGTGAGATGAACTCACAGATCAGAAAGAAGTTTCTCAGAAAGCTTCTTTCACGTTTTGAACGTATGAAATTTCCTTTATCAGCGTAGCCTCAATGTGATCCAAAGAAGCCCTTCTCAGATTCCTCAAAGACAGTGTTAATGGACTGCTCCACGAAACATAAGTGTAACTCTGTGAGATGAATTCACACATCACCAAGAAGTTTCTAAGAAAGCTTCTTTCTAGTTTTCATCTGTGGATATTTCCTTTGTCACTGTAATGTTCATGGCGCTATGAAGTATCTAATTGCAGATTTCTAGAAAACTGTGCTAACAATCTGATCACTGAAGAGAAACGTGTAACCCTGTGAGTTGCATTCACACATGGCAATGCAGTTTCTCAGAAAGCTTCTCTTTAGTTATTATGTGAGGATAATTCCTTTATCACCATGGGGCCCAATAGGCTCCCAAATATCACTTTCCAGATTCCACGAAAAGAGTGTTAGCAAACTGCTTCTTGAGGCAGAGTTTGTAACTCTGTGAGATGAACTCACAGATCAGAAAGAAGTTTTCTCAGAAAGCTTCTTTCACGTTTTGAACGGATGAAATTTCCTTTATCAGCGTAAGGCCTCAATGTGATCCAAAGAAGCCCTTCTCAGATTCCCTCAAAGACAGTGTTAATGGACTGCTCCACGAAACATAAGTGTAACTCTGTGAGATGAATTCACACATCACCAAGAAGTTTCTAAGAAAGCTTCTTTCTAGTTTTCATCTGTGGATATTTCCTTTGTCACTGTAATGTTCATGGCGCTATGAAGTATCTAATTGCAGATTTCCAGAAAACTGTGCTAACAAACTGATCACTGAAGAGAAACGTGTAACTCTGTGAGTTGCATTCACACATGGCAATGCAGTTTCTCAGAAAGCTTCTCTTTAGTTATTATGTAGGATAATTCCTTTATCACCATGGGCCCCAATAGGCTCCCAAATATCACTTTTCAGATTCCACGAAAAGAGTGTTAGCAAACTGCTTCTTGAGGCAGAGGTTCTAACTATGTGAGATGAACTCACAGAGCAGAAAGAAGTTTCTCAGAAAGATTCTTTCACGTTTTGAACGGATGAAATTTCCTTTATCAGCGTAGGCCTCAAAGTGATCCAAAGAAGCCCTTCTCAGTTTCCCCAAAGACAGTGTTAATGGACTGCTCCACGAAACATAAGTGTAACTCTGTGAGATGAATTCCCACATCACCAAGAAGTTTCTAAGAAAGCTTCTTTCTAGTTTTCATCTGTGGATATATCCTTTGTCACTGTAATGTTCATTGCGCTATAAAGGATCTAATTGCAGATTTCCAGAAAACTGTGCTAACAAACTGATCACTGAAGAGAAACGTGTAACTCTGTGCGTTGCATTCACACATGGCAATGCAGTTTCTCAGAAAGCTTCTCTTTAGTTATTATGTGAGGATCATTCCTTTATCACCATGGGCCCCAATAGGCTCCCAAATATCACTTTGCAGATTCCACGAAAAGAGTGTTAGCAAACTGCTTCTTGAGGCAGAGGTTGTAACTCTGTGAGATGAACTCACAGATCAGAAAGAAGTTTCTCAGAAAGCTTCTTTCACGTTTTGAACGGATGAAATTTCCTTTATCAGCGTAGGCCTCAATGTGATCCAAAGAAGCCCTTCTCAGTTTCCCCAAAGACTGTGTTAATGGACTGCTCCACGAAACATAAGTGTAACTCTGTGAGATGAATTCACACATCACCAAGAAGTTTCTAAGAACGCTTCTTTCTAGTTATCTTCTGTGGATATTTCCTTTGTCACTGTAATGTTCATTGCGCTATGAAGTATCTAATTGCAGATTTCCAGAAAACTGTGCTAACAAACTGATCACTGAAGAGAAACGTGTAACTCTGTGAGTTGCATTCACACATGGCAATGCCGTTTCTCAGAAAGCTTCTTTTTAGTTATTATGTGAGGATATTTCCTTTATCACCATGGGCCCCAATAGGCTCCCAAATATCACTTTGCAGATTCCACGAAAAGAGTGTTAGCAAACTGCTTCTTGAGGCAGAGGTTGTAACTCTGAGATGAACTCACAGATCAGAAAGAAGTTTCTCAGAAAGCTTCTTTCACGTTTTGAACTTATGAAATTTCCTATTATCAGCGTAGCCCTCAATGTGATCCAAAGAAGCCCTTCTCAGATTCCTCAAAGAGAGTGTTAAAGGACTACTCCACGAAACATAAGTGTAACTCTGTGAGATGAATTCACACATCACCAGGAATTTTCTACGAAAGCTTCTTTCTAGTTTTCATCTGTGGATATTTCCTTTGTCACTGTAATGTTCATGGCGCTATGAAGTATCTAATTGCAGATTTCCAGAAAACTGTGCTAACAAACTGATCACTGAAGAGAAACGTGTAACTCTGTGAGTTGCATTCACACATGGCAATGCAGTTTCTCAGAAAGCTTCTCTTTAGTTATTATGTGAGGATATTTCCTTTATCACCATGGGCCCCAATAGGCTCCCAAATATCACTTTTCAGATTCCACGAAAAGAGTGTTAGCAAACTGCTTCTTGAGGCAGAGGTTGTAACTCTGTGAGATGAACTCACAGATCAGAAAGATGTTTCTCAGAAAGCTTCTTTCACGTTTTGAACGGATGAAATTTCCTTTATCAGCGTAGGCCTCAAAGTGATCCAAAGAAGCCCTTCTCAGTTTCCCCAAAGACAGTGTTAATGGACTGCTCCACGAAACATAAGTGTAACTCTGTGAGATGAATTCACACATCACCAAGAAGTTTCTAAGAAAGCTTCTTTCTCGTTATCTTCTGTGGATATTTCCTTTGTCACAGTAATGTTCATGACGCTATGAAGTATCTAATTGCAGATTTCCAGAAAACTGTGCTAACAAATTGATCACTGAAGAGAAACGTGTAACTCTGTGAGTTGCATTCACACATGGCAATGCAGTTTCTCAGAAAGCTTCTCTTTAGTTATTATGTGAGGATATTTCCTTTATCACCATGGGCCCCAATAGGCTCCCAAATATCACTTTGCAGATTCCACGAAAAGAGTGTTAGCAAACTGCTTCTTGCGGCAGAGGTTGTAAGTCTGAGATGAACTCACAGATCAGAAAGAAGTTTCTCAGAAAGCTTCTTTCACGTTTTGAACTTATGAAATTTCCTTTATCAGCGTAGGCCTCAATGTGATCCAAAGAAGCACTTCTCAGATTCCTCAAAGAGAGTGTTAAAGGACTACTCCACGAAACATAAGTGTAACTCTGTGAGATGAATTCACACATCACCAGGAAGTTTCTAAGAAAGCTTCTTTCTAGTTTTCATCTGTGGATATTTCCTTTGTCACTGTAATGTTCATGGCGCTATGAAGTATCTAATGGCAGATTTCCAGAAAACTGTGCTACCAAACTGATCACTGAAGAGAAACGTGTAACGCTCTGAGTTGCATTCACACATGGCAATGCAGTTTCTCAGAAAGCTTCTCTTTAGTTATTATGTGAGGATAATTCCTTTATCACCATGGGCCCCAATAGGCTCCCAAATATCACTTTGCAGATTCCACGAAAAGAGTGTTAGCAAACTGCTTCTTGAGGCAGAGTTTGTAACTCTGTGAGATGAACTCACAGATCAGAAAGAAGTTTCTCAGAAAGCTTCTTTCACGTTTTGAACGGATGAAATATCCTTTATCAGCGTAGGCCTCAACGTGATCCAAAGAATGCCCTTCTCAGATTTCCCCAAAGAGCAGTGCTAAGGACTACTCCACGAAACATAAGTGTAACTCTGTGAGATGAATTCACACATCACCAGGAAGTTTCTAAGAAAGCTTCTTTCTAGTTTTCATCTGTGGATATTTCCTTTGTCACTGTAATGTTCATGGCGCTATGAAGTATCTAATTGCAGATTTCTAGAAAACTGTGCTAACAATCTGATCACTGAAGAGAAACGTGTGACCCTGTGAGTTGCATTCACACATGGCAATGCAGTTTCTCAGAAAGCTTCTCTTTAGTTATTATGTGAGGATAATTCCTTTATCACCATGGTCCCCAATAGGCTCCAAATATCACTTTGCAGATTCCACGAAAAGAGTGTTAGCAAACTGCTTCTTGAGGCAGAGGTTGTAACTCTGTGAGATGAACTCACAGATCCGAAAGAAGTTTCTCAGAAAGCTTCTTTCACGTTTTGAACGGATGAAATTTCCTTTATCAGCGTAGGCCTCAAAGTGATCCAAAGAAGCCCTTCTCAGTTTCCCCAAACACAGTGTTAATGGACTGCTCCACGAAACATAAGTGTAACTCTGTGAGATGAATTCACACATCACCAAGAAGTTTCTAAGAAAGCTTCTTTCTAGTTTTCATCTGTGGATATTTCCTTTGTCACTGTAATGTTCATGGCGCTATGAAGTAACTAACTGCAGATTTCCAGAAATCTGTGCTAACAAACAGATCACTGAAGAGAAACGTGTAACTCTGTGAGTTGCATTCACACATGGCAATGCAGTTTCTCAGAAAGCTTCTCTTTAGTTATTATGTGAGGATAATTCCTTTATCACCATGGGCCCCAACAGGCTCCAAAATATCACTTTGCAGATTCCACGAAAAGAGTGTTAGCAAACTGCTTCTTGAGGCAGAGGTTGTAACTCTGTGAGATGAACTCACAGCTCAGAAAGAAGTTTCTCAGAAACCTTCTTTCACGTTTTGAACGTATGAAATTTCCTTTATCAGCGTAGGCCTCAAAGTGATCCAAAGAAGCCCTTCTCAGTTTCCCCAAAGACAGTGTTAATGGACTGCTCCACGAAACATAAGTGTAACTCTGTGAGATGAATTCACACATCACCAGGAAGTTTCTAAGAAAGCTTCTTTCTAGTTTCCATCTGTGGATATTTCCTTTGTCACTGTAATGTTCATGGCGCTATGAAGTATCTAATGGCAGATTTCCAGAAAACTGTGCTAACAAACTGATCACTGAAGAGAAACGTGTAACTCTGTGAGTTGCATTCACACATGGCAATGCAGTTTCTCAGAAAGCTTCTCTTTAGTTATTATGTGAGGATAATTCCTTTATCACCATGGGCCCCAATAGGCTCCCAAATATCACTTTTCAGATTCCACGAAAAGAGTGTTAGCAAACTGCTTCTTGAGGCAGATGTTCTAACTATGTGAGATGAACTCACAGATCAGAAAGAAGTTTCTCAGAAAGCTTCTTTCACGTTTTGAACGGATGAAATTTCCTTTATCAGCGTAGGCCTCAATGTGATCCAAAGAAGCCCTTCTCAGATTCCTCAAAGACAGTGTTAATGGACTGCTCCACGAAACATAAGTGTAACTCTGTGAGATGAATTCACACATCACCAAGAAGTTTCTAAGAAAGCTTCTTTCTAGTTTTCATCTGTGGATATTTCCTTTGTCACTGTAATGTTCATGGCGCTATGAAGTATCTAATTGCAGATTTCCAGAAAACTGTGCTAACAAACTGATCACTGAAGAGAAACGTGTAACTCTGTGAGTTGCATTCACACATGGCAATGCAGTTTCTCAGAAAGCTTCTCTTTAGTTATTATGTGAGGATAATTCCTTTATCACCATGGGCCCCAATAGGCTCCCAAATATCACTTTGCAGATTCCACGAAAAGAGTGTTAGCAAACTGCTTCTTGAGGCAGAGGTTCTAACTATGTGAGATGAACTCACAGATCAGAAAGAAGTTTCTCAGAAAGCTTCTTTCACGTTTTGAACTTATGAAATTTCCTTTATCAGCGTAGCCCTCAATGTGATCCAAAGAAACCCTTCTCAGATTCCTCAAAGACAGTGTTAATGGACTGCTCCACGAAACATAAGTGTAACTCTGTGAGATGAATTCACACATCACCAAGAAGTTTCTAAGAAAGCTTCTTTCTAGTTTTCATCTGTGGATATTTCCTTTGTCACTGTAATGTTCATGGCGCTATGAAGTATCTAATTGCAGATTTCCAGAAAACTGTGCTAACAAACTGATCACTGAAGAGAACCTTGTAACTCTGTGAGTTGCATTCACACATGGCAATGCAGTTTCTCAGAAAGCTTCTCTTTAGTTATTATGTGAGGATAATTCCTTTATCACCATGGGCCCCAATAGGCTCCCAAATATCACTTTTCAGATTCCACGAAAAGAGTGTTAGCAAACTGCTTCTTGAGGCAGATGTTCTAACTATGTGAGATGAACTCACAGATCAGAAAGAAGTTTCTCAGAAAGCTTCTTTCACGTTTTGAACGGATGAAATTTCCTTTATCAGCGTAGGCCTCAATGTGATCCAAAGAAGCCGTTCTCAGATTCATCAAAGACAGTGTTAATGGACTGCTCCACGAAACATAAGTGTAACTCTGTGAGATGAATTCACACATCACCAAGAAGTTTCTAAGAAAGCTTCTTTCTAGTTTTCATCTGTGGATATTTCCTTTGTCACTGTAATGTTCATGGCGCTATGAAGTAACTAACTGCAGATTTCCAGAAATCTGTGCTAACAAACAGATCACTGAAGAGAAACGTGTAACTCTGTGAGTTGCATTCACACATGGCAATGCAGTTTCTCAGAAAGCTTCTCTTTAGTTATTATGTGAGGATAATTCCTTTACCACCATGGGCCCCAATAGGCTCCCAAATATCACTTTGTAGATTCCACGAAAAGAGTGTTAGCAAACTGCTTCTTGAGGCAGAGATTGTAACTCTGTGAGATGAACTCACAGATCAGAAAGAAGTTTCTCAGAAAGCTTCTTTCACGTTTTGAACGGATGAAATTTCCTTTATCAGCGTAGGCCCCAAAGTGATCCAAAGAAGCCCTTCTCAGTTTCCCCAAAGACAGTGTTAATGGACTGCTCCACGAAACATAAGTGTAACTCTGTGAGATGAATTCACACATCACCAAGAAGTTTCTAAGAAAGCTTCTTTCTAGTTTTCTTCTGTGGATATTTCCTTTATCACTGTAATGTTCATGGCGCTATGAAGTATCTAATTGCAGATTTCCAGAAAACTGTGCTAACAAACTGATCACTGAAGAGAAACGTGTAACTCTGTGAGTTGCATTCACACATGGCAATGCAGTTTCTCAGAAAGCTTCTCTTTAGTTATTATGTGAGGATAATTACTTTATCACCATGGGTCCCAATAGGCTCCGAAATATCACTTTGCAGATACCACGAAAAGAGTGTTAGCAAACTGCTTCTTGAGGCAGAGGTTGTAACTCTGTGAGGTGAACTCACAGATCAGAAAGAAGTTTCTCAGAAAGCTTCTTTCACGTTTTGAACGGATGAAATTTCCTTTATCAGCGTAGGCCTCAATGTGATCCAAAGAAGCCCTTCTCAGATTCCTCAAAGACAGTGTTAATGGACTGCTCCACGAAACATAAGTGTAACTCTGTTAGATGAATTCACACATCACCAAGAAGTTTCTAAGAAAGCTTCTTTCTAGTTTTCATCTGTGGATATTTCCTTTGTCACTGTAATGTTCATTTCGCTACGAAGTGTCTAATTGCAGATTTCCAGAAAGCTGTGCTAACAAACTGATCACTGAAGAGAAACGTGTAACTCTGTGAGTTGCATTCACACATGCCAATGCAGTTTTTCAGAAAGCTTCTCTTTAGTTATTATGTGAGGATAATTCCTTTATCACCATGGGCCCCAATAGGCTCCCAAATATCACTTTGCACATTCCACGAAAAGTGTGTTAGCAAACTGCTTCTTGAGGCAGAGGTTGTAACTCTGTGAGATGAACTCACAGCTCAGAAAGAAGTTTCTCAGAAAGCTTCTTTCACGTTTTGAACGGATGAAATTTCCTTTATCAGCGTAGGCCTCAATGTGATCCAAAGAAGCCGTTCTCAGATTCATCAAAGACAGTGTTAATGGACTGCTCCACGAAACATAAGTGTAACTCTGTGAGATGAATTCACACATCACCAAGAAGTTTCTAAGAAAGCTTCTTTCTAGTTTTCATCTGTGGATATTTCCTTTGTCACTGTAATGTTCATGGCGCTGTGAAGTATCTAATTGCAGATTTCCAGAAAACTGTGCTAACAATCTGAGCACTGAAGAGAAACGTGTAACTCTGTGAGTTGCATTCACACTTGGAAAGGTAGTTTCACAGAAAGCTTCTCTTTAGTTATTATGTGAGGATAATTCCTTTATCACCATGGGCCCCAATAGGCTCCCAAATATCACTTTGCAGATTCCACGAAAAGAGTGTTAGCAAACTGCTTCTTGAGACAGAGGATGTAACTCTGTGAGATGAACTCACAGATCAGAAAGAAGTTACTCAGAAAGTTCTTTCACGTTTTGAACGCATGAAATTTCCTTTATCAGCGTAGGCCCCAAAGTGATCCAAAGAAGCCCTTCTCAGATTCATCAAAGACAGTGTTAGTGGACTGCTCCACTAAACATAAGTGTAACTCTGTGAGATGAATTCACACATCACCAAGAAGTTTCTAAGAAAGCTTCTTTCTAGTTTTCATCTGTGGATATTTCCTTTGTCACTGTAATGTTCATGGCGCTGTGAAGTATCTAATTGCAGATTTCCAGAAAACTGTGCTAACAATCTGAGCACTGAAGAGAAACGTGTAACTCTGTGAGTTGCATTCACACTTGGAAAGGTAGTTTCACAGAAAGCTTCTCTTTAGTTATTATGTGAGGATAATTCCTTTATCACCATGGGCCCCAATAGGCTCCCAAATATCACTTTTCAGATTCCACGAAAAGAGTGTTAGCAAACTGCTTCTTGAGGCAGATGTTCTAACTATGTGAGATGAACTCACAGATCAGAAAGAAGTTTCTCAGAAAGCTTCTTTCACGTTTTGAACGGATGAAATTTCCTTTATCAGCGTAGGCCTCAATGTGATCCAAAGAAGCCCTTCTCAGATTCCTCAAAGACAGTGTTAATGGACTGCTCCACGAAACATAAGTGTAACTCTGTCAGATGAATTCACACATCACCAAGAAGTTTCTAAGAAAGCTTCTTTCTAGTTTTCATCTGTGGATATTACCTTTGTCACTGTAATGTTCATGGCGCTACGAAGTATCTAATTGCAGATTTCCAGAAAACTGTGCTAACAAACTGATTACTGAAGAGAAACGTGTAACTCTGTTAGTTGCATTCACACTTGGAAATGCAGTTTCACAGAAAGCTTCTCTTTAGTTATTATGTGAGGATAATTCCTTTATCACCATGGGCCCCAATAGGTTCCCAAATATCACTTTTCAGATTCCACGAAAAGAGTGTTAGCAAACTGCTTCTTGAGGCAGAGGTTGTAACTCTGTGAGATGAATTCACAGATCAGAAAGAAGTTTCTCAGAAAGCTTCTTTCTCATTTTTATTGGAAGATGTTTCCATTGGCCCCATTGTCTTCAAAGGGATCGGGAATATCTGTTCTCAGATTCCGCACAAATAGGGCTAGGCCACTGCCCCACGAAATACAGCTGCAACTTAGTGAGTTGAATTCACACATCACAAAGCGGTTTCTCAGAAAGCTTCTTTCTTTAGTAAGACGAGGTTATTTGTGGTCTTGGAGCGCCACCGTGTGTCCTATTGCAGATTCTGCGAAAACTCAGCTAGCAAGTTTCTCAGTGGAAACCATGATGGACATGTGTGGGCTGAATGCACCCACAACAAAGAAGTTTCTGAGAAGGCTTCTCTGCAGGTTTCTCTGAGGATAGTTCCTTATTCAGCATTCGATTCAACGATATCCAAGACATCACATCAGAGATTCCTCAAAATGAGTGCCAGGAAACTCCCCAGAGAAAGGGTGATAGAACACTGTGAAATGAATTCACATATCACAAAGCAGTTTCTCAGAAAGCTTGGTTCAGCTTTCCCTTGGAGGATATTTATTTTCTCCTTCTATTCTTCAAAGCTATCTGAAATATCACTTCTCGGAATCCACGGAAACAGTCCTAAGAAACGGCTCCAAAAAACACTGGCGTAACTCTGTGAGTTGCATTCACACATGGCAATGCAGTTTCTCAGAAAGCTTCTCTTTAGTTATTATGTGAGGATAATTCCTTTATCACCATGGGCCCCAATAGGCTCCCAAATATCACTTTTCAGATTCCACGAAAAGAGTGTTAGCAAACTGCTTCTTGAGGCAGATGTTCTAACTATGTGAGATGAACTCACAGATCAGAAAGAAGTTTCTCAGAAAGCTTCTTTCACGTTTTGAACGGATGAAATTTCCTTTATCATCGTAGGCCTCAATGTGATCCAAAGAAGCCCCTCTCAGATTCCTCAAAGACAGTGTTAATGGACTGCTCCACGAAACATAAGTGTAACTCTGTGAGATGAATTCACACATCACCAAGAAGTTTCTAAGAAAGCTTCTTTCTAGTTTTCATCTGTGGATATTTCCTTTGTCACTGTAATGTTCATGGCGCTATGAAATATCTAATTGCAGATTTCCAGAAAACTGTGCTAACAAACAGATCACTTAAGAGAAACGTGTACCTCTGTGAGTTGCATTCACACATGGCAATGCAGTTTCTCAGAAAGCTTCTCTTTATTTATTATGTGAGGATAATTTTTTTATCACCATGGGCCCCAATAGGCTCCCAAATATCACTTTGCAGATTCCACGAAAAGAGTGTTAGCTAACTGCTTCTTGAGGCAGAGGTTGTAACTCTGTGAGATGAACTCACAGATCAGAAAGAAGTTTCTCAGAAAGCTTCTTTCACGTTTTGAACGGATGAAATTTCCTTTATCAGCGTAGGCCTCATTGTGATCCAAAGAAGCCCTTCTCAGATTCCCCAAAGACAGTGTTAATGGACTGCTCCACGAAACATAAGTGTAACTCTGTGAGATGAATTCACACATCACCAAGAAGTTTCTAAGAAAGCATCTTTCTCGTTTTCATCTGTGGATATTTCCTTTGTTACTGTAATGTTCATGGCGCTATGAAGTATCTAATTTCAGATTTCCAGAAAACTGTGCTAAGAAACTGATCACTGAAGAGAAACGTGTAAATCTGTGAGTTGCATTCACACATGGCAATGCAGTTTCTCGGAAAGCTTCTCTTTAGTTATTATGTGAGGATATTTCCTTTATCACCATGGGCCCCAATAGGCTCCCAAATATCACTTTGCAGATTCCACGAAAAGAGTGTTAGCAAACTGCTTCTTGAGGCAGAGGTTCTAACTATGTGAGATGAACTCACAGATCAGAAAGAAGTTTCTCAGAAAGCTTCTTTCACGTTTTGAACGGATGAAATTTCCTTTATCAGAGTAGGCCTCAATGTGATCCAAAGAAGCCCTTCTCAGATTCCTCAAAGACAGTGTTAATGGACTGCTCCACGAAACATAAGTGTAACTCTGTGAGATGAATTCACACATCACCAAGAAGTTTCTAAGAAAGCTTCTTTCTAGTTTTCATCTGTGGATATTTCCTTTGTCACTGTAATGTTCATGGCGCTATGAAGTATCTAATTGCAGATTTCCAGAAAACTGTGCTAAGAAACTGATCACTGAAGAGAAACGTGTAAATCTGTGAGTTGCATTCACACATGGCAATGCAGTTTCTCGGAAAGCTTCTCTTTAGTTATTATGTGAGGATATTTCCTTTATCACCATGGGCCCCAATAGGCTCCCAAATATCACTTTGCAGATTCCACGAAAAGAGTGTTAGCAAACTGCTTCTTGAGGCAGAGGTTGTAACTCTGTGAGATGAACTCACAGATCAGAAAGAAGTTTCTCAGAAAGCTTCTTTCACGTTTTGAACGGATGAAATTTCCTTTATCAGCGTAGGCCTCAATGTGATCCAAAGAAGCCCTTCTCAGATTCCTCAAAGACAGTGTTAATGGACTGCTCCACGAAACATAAGTGTAACTCTGTGAGATGAATTCACACATCACCAAGAAGTTTCTAAGAAAGCTTCTTTCTAGTTTTCATCTGTGGATATTTCCTTTGTCACTGTAATGTTCATGGCGCTATGAAGTATCTAATTGCAGATTTCCAGAAAACTGTGCTAACAAACAGATCACTGAAGAGAAACGTGTAACTCTGTGAGTTGCATTCACACATGGCAATGCAGTTTCTCAGAAAGCTTCTCTTTAGTTATTATGTGAGGATATTTCCTTTATCACCATGGGCCCCAATAGGCTCCCAAATATCACTTTGCAGATTCCACGAAAAGAGTGTTAGCAAACTGCTTCTTGAGGCAGAGGTTGTAACTCTGTGAGATGAACTCACAGATCAGAAAGAAGTTTCTCAGAAAGTTTCTTTCACGTTTTGAACTTATGAAATTTCGTTTATCAGCGTAGCCCTCAATGTGATCCAAACAAGCCCTTCTCACATTCCTCAAAGACAGTGTTAATGGACTGCTCCACGAAACATAAGTGTAACTCTGTGAGATGAATTCACACATCACCAAGAAGTTTCTAAGAAAGCTTCTTTCTTGTTTTCATCTGTGGATATTTCCTTTGTCACTGTAGTGTTCATGGCGCTATGAAGTGTCTAATTGCAGATTTCCAGAAAACTGTGCTAACAAACTGATCACTGAAGAGAAACGTGTAACTCTGTGAGTTGCATTCACACATGGCAATGCAGTTTCTCAGAAAGCTTCTCTTTAGTTATTATGTGAGGATAATTCCTTTATCACCATGGGCCCCAATAGGCTCCCAAATATCACTTTGCAGATTCCACGAAAAGAGTGTTAGCAAACTGCTTCTTGAGGCAGAGGTTGTAACTCTGTGAGATGAACTCACAGATCAGAAAGAAGTTTCTCAGAAAGCTTCTTTCTCATTTTTATTGGAAGATGTTTCCATTGGCCCCATTGTCTTCAAAGGGATCGGGAATATCTGTTCTCAGATTCCACACAAATAGGGCTAGGCCACGGCCCCACGAAATACAGCTGCAACTTAGTGAGTTGAATTCACACATCACAAAGCGGTTTCTCAGAAAGCTTCTTTCTTTAGTAAGACGAGGTTATTTGTGGTCTTGGAGCGCCACCGTGTGTCCTATTGCAGATTCTGCGAAAACTCAGCTAGCAAGTTTCTCAGTGGAAACCATGATGGACATGTGTGGGCTGAATTCACCCACAACAAAGAAGTTTCTGAGAAGGCTTCTCTGCAGGTTTCTCTGAGGATAGTTCCTTATTCAGCATTCGATTCAACGATATCCAAGACATCACATCAGAGATTCCTCAAAATGAGTGCCAGGAAACTCCCCAGAGAAAGGGTGATAGAACACTGTGAAATGAATTCACATATCACAAAGCAGTTTCTCAGAAAGCTTGGTTCAGCTTTCCCTTGGAGGATATTTATTTTCTCCTTCTATTCTTCAAAGCTATCTGAAATATCACTTCTCGGAATCCACGGAAACAGTCCTAAGAAACGGCTCCAAAAAACACTGGCGTAACTCTGTGAGTTGCATTCACACATGGCAATGCAGTTTCTCAGAAAGCTTCTCTTTAATTATTGTGGGAGGATATTTCCTTTATCACAATGGGCCCCAATATGCTCCCAAATATCACTTTGCAGATTCCACGAAAAGAGTGTTAGCAAACTGCTTCTTGAGGCAGAGGTTGTAACTCTGTGAGATGAACTCACAGATCAGAAAGAAGTTTCTCAGAAAGCTTCTTTCACGTTTTGAACGGATGAAATTTCCTTTATCAGCGTAGGCCTCAAAGTGATCCAAAGAAGCCATTCTCAGTTTCCCCAAAGAGAGTGTTAATGGACTGCTCCACGAAACATAAGTGTAACTCTGTGAGATGAATTCACACATCACCAAGAAGTTTCTAAGAAAGCTTCTTTCTAGTTTTCATCTGTGGATATTTCCTTTGTCACTGTAATGTTCATGGCGCTATGAAGTTTCTAATTGCAGATTTCCAGAAAACTGTGCTAACAAACAGATCACTGAAGAGAAACGTGTAACTCTGTGAGTTGCATTCACACATGGCAATGCAGTTTCTCAGAAAGCTTCTCTTTAGTTATTATGTGAGGATAATTCCTTTATCACCATGGGCCCCAATAGGCTCCCAAATATCACTTTGCAGTTTCCACGAAAAGAGTGTTAGCAAACTGCTTCTTGAGGCAGAGGTTGTAACTCTGTGAGATGAACTCACAGATCAGAAAGAAGTTTCTCAGAAAGCTTCTTTCACGTTTTGAACGGATGAAATTTCCTTTATCAGCGTAGCCCTCAATGTGATCCAAAGAAGCCCTTCTCAGATTCCTCAAAGACAGTGTTAATGAACTGCTCCACGAAACATAAGTGTAACTCTGTGAGATGAATTCACACATCACCAAGAAGTTTCTAAGAAAGCTTCTTTCTAGTTTTCCTCTGTGGATATTTCCTTTGTCACTGTAATGTTCATGGCGTTACGAAGTATCTAATTGCAGATTTCCAGAAAAGTGTGCTAACAAACTGATCACTGAAGAGAAACGTGTAACTCTGTGAGTTGCATTCACACATGGCAATGCAGTTCCTCAGATAGCTTCTCTTTAGTTATTATGTGAGGATAATTCCTTTATCACCATGGGCCCCAATAGGCTCCCAAATATCACTTTGCAGATTCCACGAAAAGAGTGTTAGCAAACTGCTTCTTGAGGCAGAGGTTGTAACTCTGTGAGATGAACTCACAGATCAGAAAGAAGTTTCTCACAAAGCTTCTTTCTCATTTTTATTGGAAGATGTTTCCATTGACCCCATTGTTTTCAAAGGGATCGGGAATATCTGTTCTCAGATTCCACACAAATAGGGCTAGGCCACGGCCCCGCGAAATACAGCTGCAACTTAGTGAGTTGAATTCACACATCACAAAGCGGTTTCTCAGAAAGCTTCTTTCTTTAGTAAGATGAGGTTATTTGTGGTCTTGGCGCGCCACCGTGTGTCCTATTGCAGATTCTGCGAAAACTCAGCTAGCAAATTTCTTAGTGGAAACAATGATGGACATGTGTGGGCTGAATTCACCCACAACAAAGAAGTTTCTGAGAAGGCTTCTCTGCAGGTTTCTCTGAGGATAGTTCCTTATTCAGCATTCGATTCAACGATATCCAAGACATCACATCTGAGATTCCTCAAAATGAGTGCCAGGAAACTCCCCAGAGAAAGGGTGTTAGAACACTGTGAAATGAATTCACATATCACAAAGCAGTTTCTCAGAAAGCTTGGTTCAGCTTTCTCTTAGAGGATATTTATTTTCTCCTTCTATTCTTCAAAGCTATCTGAAATATCACTTCTCGGAATCCACGGAAACAGTCCTAAGAAACGGCTCCAAAAACATTGGCGTAACTCTGTGAGTTGCATTCACACATGGCAATGGTGTTTCTCAGAAAGCTTCTCTTTAGTTATTATGGGAGGATATTTCCTTTATCACCATGGGCCCCAATATGCTCCCAAATATCACTTTGCAGATTCCACGAATAGAGTGTTAGCGAACTGCTTCTTGAGGCAGAGGTTGTAACACTGTGAGATGAACTCACAGATCAGAGAGAAGTTTCTCAGAAAGCTTCTTTCACGTTTTGAACTTATGAAATTTCCTTTATCAGCGTAGCCCTCAATGTGATCCAAAGAAGCCCTTCTCAGATTCCTCAAAGACAGTGTTAATGGACTGCTCCACGAAACATAAGTGTAACTCTGTGAGATGAATTCACACATCACCAAGAAGTTTCTAAAAGAGCTTCTTTCTAGTTTTCATCTGTGGATATTTCCTTTGTCACTGTAATGTTCATTTCGCTATGAAGTATCTAATTGCAGATTTCCAGAGAACTGTGCTAACAAACTGATCACTGAAGAGAAACGTCTAACTCTGTGAGTTGCATTTACACTTGGCAATGCAGTTTCTCAGAAAGCTTCTCTTTAGTTATTATGTGAGGATAATTCCTTTATCACCATGGGCCCCAATAGGCTCCCAAATATCACTTTGCAGATTCCACAAAAAGAGTGTTAGCAAACTGCTTCTTGAGGCAGAGGTTGTAACTCTGTGAGATGAACTCACAGATCAGAAAGAAGTTTCTCAGAAAGCTTCTTTCACGTTTTGAACGAATGAAATTTCCTTTATCAGCGTAGGCCTCAATGTGATCCAAAGAAGCCCTTCTTTGTTTCCCCAAAGACAGTGTTAGTGGACTGCTCCACGAAACATTAGTGTAACTCTGTGAGATGAATTCACACATCACCAAGAAGTTTCTAAGAAAGCTTCTTTCTAGTTTTCATCTGTGGATATTTCCTTTGTCACTGTAATGTTCATGGCGCTATGAAGTATCTAATTGCAGATTTCCAGAAAACTGTGCTAACAAACTGATCACTGAAGAGAAACGTGTAACTCTGTGAGTTGCATTCTCACATGGCAATGCAGTTTCTCAGAAAGCTTCTCTTTAGTTATTACGTGAGGATAATTCCTTTTTCACCCTAGTCCTCAATGAGCTCCCAAATATACTTTGCAGAATCCACGAGAACAGTGTTAGCACCTGTTCCAAGAAGGGAACGGTGGAACTCTGTGTGATGAAGTCACACATCAGAAAGCAATCTCTCAGAAAGTTTCTCTGTAGTTATTATGTGAGGACATTTCCTTTTTCACCATGGGCCCCTATGGGCTACCAAATATCACTTTCCAGATTCCACGAAAAGAGTGTTACAAACTGCTTCATGAGGCCTAAGTTGTAACTCTGTGACAAGAATTCACAGATCACGAAGAAGTTTCTCAGAAAGCTTCTTTCTCATTTTTATTGGAAGATATTCCATTGGCCCCTTTGTTTTCAATGGGTTCCAGAATATCTGTTCTCAGATTCCACAGAAATAAGGCTAGGCCACGGCCCCACGAAATACAGCTGTAACTTAGTGAGTTGAATTCACACATCACAAAGCGGTTTCTCAGAAAGCTTCTTTCTTTAGTAAGACGAAGTTATTTGTGGTCTTGGAGCGCCACCGTGTGTCCTATTGCAGATTCTGCGAAAACTCTGATAGCAAGCTTCTCAGTGAAAACAATCATGGACATCTGTGGGCTGAATTCACCCACAACAAAGAAGATTCTGAGAAGGCTTCTCTGCAGGTTTCTCCGAGGATAGTTCCTTATTCACCATGCGGTTCCACGGTATCCAAGACATCACATCTGAGATTCCTCATAACGAGTGCTACGAAACTCCCCCGAGAAAGGGTGATATAACATTCTGAAATGAATTCACATATCACAAAGCAGTTTCTCAGCAAGTTTGATTACGCTTTTTCTTGGAGGATATTTCTTTTCTCCTTCTAATCTTCAAAGCCATCTGAAATATCACTTCTCGGAATCCACGGAAGCAGCCCTAAGAAAAGGTTCCAAAAAACACTGGCGTAACTCAGTGAGATGAAG
This sequence comes from Rhinopithecus roxellana, assembly GCF_007565055.1. Classification (NCBI taxonomy): domain Eukaryota; kingdom Metazoa; phylum Chordata; class Mammalia; order Primates; family Cercopithecidae; genus Rhinopithecus; species Rhinopithecus roxellana. The sequence continues at coordinate 88,897,601 of NC_044559.1, forward strand.
TCACACATCAGAAAGCAATCTCTCAGAAAGTTTCTCTGTAGTTATTATGTGAGGACATTTCCTTTTTCACCATGGGCCGCTATGGGCTACCAAATATCACTTTGCAGATTCCACGAAAAGAGTGTTAGCAAACTGTTTCTTGAGGCATAGGTTGTAACTCCGTGAGATGAATTCACACATCAGAAAGAAGTTTCTCAGAAAGCTTCTTTCACGTTGTGAATGGATGAAATTTCCTTTATCAGCGTAGGCCTCAATGCGATCCAAGGAAGCCCTTCTCAGCTTCCTCAAAGACAGTGTTAATGGACTGCTCCACGAAACATAAGTGTAACTCTGTGAGATGAATTCACACATCACCAAGAAGTTTCTAAGAAAGCTTCTTTCTAGTTTTCATCTCCGGATATCTCCTTTGTCACCGTCAGGTTCATTGCGCTATGAAATACAAATTGCAGATTTCCAGAAAACTGTGTTGAAAAACTGATCACTGAAGAGAAACGTGTAACTCTGTGAGTTGCATTCACACATGGCAATGCAGTTTCTCAGAAAGCTTCTCTTTAGTTATTATGTGAGGATAATTCCTTTTTCACCCTAGCCCTCAATGAGCTCCCAAATATAACTTTGCAGAATCCACGAGAACAGTGTTAGCAAACTGTTCCAAGAAGGGAAGGCTGGAACTCTGTGTGATGAAGTCACACATCAGAAAGCAATCTCTCAGAAAGTTTCTCTGTAGTTATTATGTGAGGACATTTCCTTTTTCACCATAGGCCCTTATGGGCTACCAAATATCTCTTTGCAGATTCCACGAAAAGAGTGTTAGCAAACTGCTTCTTGAGGCATAGGTTGTAACTATTTGAGATGAATTCACAGATCAGAAAGAAGTTTCTCAGAAAGCTTCTTTCACGTTTTAAACGGATGAAATTTCCTTTATCAGCGTAGACCTGAAAGCGATCCAAGAAAGCCCTTCTCAGCTTCCTCAAAGACAGTGTTAATGGACTGCTCCACGAAACATAAGTGTAACTCTGTGAGATGAATTCACACATCACCAAGAAGTTTCTAAGAAAGCTTCTTTTAGTTTTCATCTCTGGATATTTCCTTTGTCACCGACAGGTTCATTGCGCTATGAAATACCAAATTGCAGATTTCCAGAAAACTGTGTTAACAAACTGATCACTGAGGAGAAACGTGTAACTCTGTGAGTTGCATTCACACATGGCAATGCAGTTTCTCAGAAAGCTTCTCTTTAGTTATTATGTGAGGATAATTCCTTTTTCACCCAAGCCCTCAATGAGCTCCCAAATATACATTTGCAGAATCCACGAGAACAGTGTTAGCAAACTGTTCCAAGAAGGGAAGGGGGGAACTCTGTGTGATGAAGTCACACATCAGAAAGCAATCTCTCAGAAAGTTTCTCTGTAGTTATTATGTGAGGACATTTCCTTTTTCACCATGGGCCCCTATGGGCTACCAAATATCACTTTGCAGATTCCACGAAAAGAGTGTTAGCAAACTGCTTCTTGAGGCATAGGTTGTAACTCTGTGAGATGAATTCACAGATCAGAAAGAAGTTTCTCAGAAAGCTTCTTTCACGTTTTGAACGGATGAAATTTCCTTTATCAGCGTAGGCCTCAATGCGATCCAAGGAAGCCCTTCTCAGCTTCCTCAAAGACAGTGTTAATGGACTGCTCCACGAAACATAAGTGTAACTCTGTGAGATGAATTCACACGTCACCAAGAAGTTTCTAATAAAGCATCTTTCTAGTTTTCTTCTCTGGATATCTCCTTTGTCACCGTCAGGATCATTGTGCTATGAAATAGCAAATTGCAGATTTCCAGAAAACTGTGTTAACAAACTGATCACTGAAGAGAAACGTGTAACTCTGTGAGTTGCATTCACACATGGCAATGCCCTTTCTCAGAAAGCTTCTCTTCAGTTATTATGTGAGGATAATTCCTTTTTCACCCTAGCCCTCAATGAGCTCCCAAATATACCTTTGCAGAATCCACGAGAACAGTGTTAGCAAACTGTTCCAAGACGGGGAGGGTGGAACTCTGTGTGATGAAGTCACACATCAGAAAGCAATCTCTCAGAAAGTTTCTCTGTAGTTATTATGTGAGGACATTTCCTTTTTCACCATGGGCCCCTAAGGGCTACCAAATATCACTTTGCAGATTCCACGAAAAGAGTGTTAGCAATCTGCTTCTTGAGGCATAGGTTGTAACTCTGTGAGATGAATTCACAGATCAGAAAGAAGTTTCTCAGAAAGCTTCTTTCACGTTGTGAACGGATGAAATTTCCTTTATCAGCGTAGGCCTCAATGCGATCCAAGGAAGCCATTCTCAGCTTCCTCAAAGACAGTGTTCATGGACTGCTCCACGAAACATAAGTGTAACTCTGTGAGATGAATTCACACATAACCAAGAAGTTTCTAAGAAAGCTTCTTTCTAGTTTTCATCTCTGAATATTTCCTTTGTCACCGTCAGGTTCATTACGCTATGAAATACCAAAATGCAGATTTCCAGAAAACTGTGTTAACAAACTGATCACTGAAGAGAAACGTGTAAATCTGTGAGTTGCATTCACACATGGCAATGCAGTCTCAGAAAGTTTCTCTTTAGTTATTATGTGAGGATAATTCCTTTTTCACCCTGGCCCTCAATGAGCTCCCAAATATACCTTTGCAGAATCCACGAGAACAGTGTTAGCAAACTGTTCCAAGAAGGGAAGGGTGGAACTCTTTGTGATGAAGTCACACATCAGAAAGCAATCTCTCAGAAAGTTTCTCTGTAGTTATTATGTGAGGACATTTCCTTTTTCACCATGGGCCCCTATGGGCTACCAAATATCACTTTGCAGATTCCACGAAAAGAGTGTTAGCAAACTGCTTCTTGAGGCATAGGTTGTAACTCTGTGAGATGAATTCACAGATCAGAAAGAAGTTTCTCAGAAAGCTTCTTTCACGTTGTGAATGGATGAAATTTCCTTTATCAGCGTAGGCGTCAATGCGATCCAAGGATGCCCTTCTCAGCTTCGTCAAGGACAGTGTTAATGGACTGCTCCACGAAACCTAAGAGTAACTCTGTGAGATGAATTCACACATCACCAAGAAGTTTCTAAGAAAGCTTCTTTATAGTTTTCATCTCTGGGTATTTCCTTTGTCACCGTCAGGTTCATTGCGCTATGAAATACCAAATTGCAGATTTCCAGAAAACTGTGTTAACAAAGTGATCACTGAAGAGAAACGTGTAACTCTGTGAGTTGCATTCACACATGGCAATGCAGTTTCTCAGAAAGCTTCTCTTTAGTTATTATGTGAGGATAATTCCTTTTTCACCCTAGCCCTCAATGAGCTCCCAAATATACCTTTGCAGAATCCACGAGAACAGTGTTAGCAAACTGTTCCAAGAAGGGAAGGGTGGAACTCTGTTTGATGAAGTCACACATCAGAAAGCAATCTCTCAGAAAGTTTCTCTGTAGTTATTATGTGAGGACATTTCCTTTTTCACCATGGGCCCCTATGGGCTACCAAATATCACTTTGCAGATTCCACGAAGAGAGTGTTAGCAAACTGCTTCTTGAGGCATAGGTTGTAACTCTGTGAGATGAATTCACAGATCAGAAAGAAGTTTCTCAGAAAGCTTCTTTCACGTTTTGAACGGATGAAATTTCCTTTATCAGCAAAGGCCTCAAAGCGATCCCAGGAAGCCCTTCTCAGCTTCCTCAAAGACAGTGTTAATGGACTGCTCCACGAAACATAAGTGTAACTCTGTGAGATGAATTCACACATCACCAAGAAGTTTCTAAGAAAGCTTCTTTCTAGTTTTCATCTCTGGATATCTCCTTTCTCACCGTCAGGTTCATTGCGCTATGAAATACCAAATTGCAGATTTCCAGAAAACTGTGTTAACAAACTGATCACTGAAGAGAAACGTGTAACTCTGTGAGTTGCATTCACACATGGCAATGCAGTTTCTCAGAAAGCTTCTCTTTAGTTATTATGTGAGGATAATTCCTTTTTCACCCTAGCCCTCAATGAGCTCCCAAATATACCTTTGCAGAATCCACGAGAACAGTGTTAGCAAACTGTTCCAAGAAGGGAAGGGTGGAACTCTTTGTGATGAAGTCACACATCAGAAAGCAAACTCTCAGAAAGTTTCTCTGTAGTTATTATGTGAGGACATTTCCTTTTTCACCATGGGTCATTATGGGCTACCAAATATCACTTTGCAGATTCCACGAAAAGAGTGTTAGCAAACTGCTTCTTGAGGCAGAGGTTGTAACTCTGTGAGATGAATTCACAGATCAGAAAGAAGTTTCACAGAAAGCTTCTTTCACGTTGTGAACGGATGAAATTTCCTTTATCAGCGCAGACCTCAAAGCGATCCAAGAAAGCCCTTCTCAGCCTTCCTCAAAGACAGTGTTAATGGACTGCTCCACGAAACATAAGTGTAACTCTGTGAGATGAATTCACACATCACCAAGAAGTTTCTAAGAAAGCTTGTTTTAGTTTTCATCTCTGGATATTTCCTTTGTCACCGACAGGTTCATTGCGCTATGAAATACCAAATTGCAGATTTCCAGAAAACTGTGTTATCAAACTGATCAATGAAGAGAAACGTGTAACTCTGTGAGTTGCATTCACACATGGCAATGCCGTTTCTCAGAATGCTTCTCTTCAGTTACTATATGAGGATAATTCCTTTTTCACCCTAGCCCTCAATGAGCTCCCAAATATACCTTTGCAGAATCCACGAGAACAGTGTTAGCAAACTGTTCCAAGACGGGGAGGGTGGAACTCTGTGTGATGAAGTCACACATCAGAAAGCAATCTCTCAGAAAGTTTCTCTGTAGTTATTATGTGAGGACATTTCCTTTTTCACCATGGGCCCCTATGGGCTACCAAATATTACTTTGCAGATTCCACGAAAAAAGTTTTAGCAAACTGCTTCTTGAGGCATAGGTTGTAACTCTGTGAGATGAATTCACAGATCAGAAAGAAGTTTCTCAGAAAGCTTCTTTCACGTTTTGAACGGATGAAATTTCCTTTATCAGCGTAGGCCTCAATGCGATCCAAGGAAGCCATTCTCAGCTTCCTCAAAGACAGTGTTCATGGACTGCTCCGCGAAACATAAGTGTAACTCTGTGAGATGAATTCACACATAACCAAGAAGTTTCTACGAAAGCTTCTTTCTAGTTTTCATCTCTGAATATTTCCTTTGTCACCGTCAGGTTCATTGCGCTATGAAATACCAAATTGCAGATTTCCAGAAAACTGTGTTAACAAACTGATCACTGAGGAGAAACGTGTAACTCTGTGAGTTGCATTCACACATGGCAATGCAGTTTCTCAGAAAGCTTCTCTTTAGTTATTATGTGAGGATAATTCCTTTTTCACCGTAGCCCTCAAAGAGCTCCAAAATATACCTTTGCAGAATCCACGAGAACAGTGTTAGCAAACTGTTCCAAGAAGGGAAGGGTGGAAATCTTTGTGATGAAGTCACACATCAGAAAGCAATCTCTCAGAAAGTTTCTCTATAGTTACTATGTGAGGACATTTCCTTTTTCACCATGGGCCCCTATGGGCTACCAAATATCACTTTGCAGATTCCACGAAAAGAGTGTTAGCAAACTGCTTCTTGAGGCATAGGTTGTAACTCTTTGAGATGAATTCACAGATCAGAAAGAAGTTTCTCAGAAAGCTTCTTTCACATTGTGAACGGATGAAATTTCCTTTATCAGCGTAGGCGTCAATGCGATCCAAGGATACCCTCCTCAGGTTCGTCAAGGACAGTGTTAATGGACTGCTCCACGAAACCTAAGAGTAACTCTGTGAGATGAATTCACACATCACCAAGAAGTTTCTAAGAAAGCTTCTTTCTAGTTTTCATCTCTGGGTATTTCCTTTGTCACCGTCAGGTTCATTGCGCTATGAAATACCAAATTGCAGATTTCCAGAAAACTGTGTTAACAAACTCATCACTGAAGAGAAACGTGTAACTCTGTGAGTTGCATTCACACATGGCAATGCAGTTTCTCAGAAAGCTTCTCTTTAGTTATTATGTGAGGGTAATTCCTTTTTCACCCTAGCCCTCAATGAGCTCCCAAATATACCTTTGCAGAATCCACGAGAACAGTGTTAGCAAACTGTTCCAAGAAGGGAAGGGTGGAACTCTGTGTGATGAAGTCACACATCAGAAAGCAATCTCTCAGAAACTTTCTCTGTAGTTATTATGTGAGGACATTTCCTTTTTCACCATGGGCCCCTATGGGGTACCAAATATCACTTTGCAGATTCCTCGAAGAGAGTGTTAGCAAACTGCTTCTTGAGGCATAGGTTGTAACTCTGTGAGATGAATTCACAGATCAGAAAGAAGTTTCTCAGAAAGCTTCTTTCACGTTTTGAACGGATGAAATTTCCTTTATCAGCTTAGGCCTCAATGCGATCCAAGGAAGCCCTTCTCAGCTTCCTCAAAGACAGTGTTAATGGACTGCTCCACGAAACATAAGTGTAACTCTGTGAGATGAATTCACACATCACCAAGAAGTTTCTAAGAAAGCTTCTTTCTAGTTTTCTTCTCTGGATAACTCCTTTCTCACCGTCAGGTTCATTGCGCTATGAAATACCAAATTGCAGATTTCCAGAAAACTGTGTTAACAAACTGATCACTGAAGAGAAACGTGTAACTCTGTGAGTTGCATTCACACATGGCAATGCAGTTTCTCAGAAAACTTCTCTTTACTTATTATGTGAGGATAATTCCTTTATCACCATGTTCCCCAATAGGCTCCCAAATATCACTTTGCAGATTCCACGAAAAGAGTGTTAGCAAACTGCTTCTTGAGGCAGAGGTTGTAACTCTGTGAGATGAACTCACAGATCCGAAAGAAGTTTCTCAGAAAGCTTCTTTCACGTTTTGAACTTATGAAATTTCCTTTATCAGCGTAGGCCTCAAAATGATCCACAGAAGCCCTTCTCAGTTTCCCCAAAGACAGTGTTAATGGACTGCTCCACGAAACATAAGTGAAACTCTGTGAGATGAATTCACACATCACCAAGAAGTTTCTAAGAAAGCTTCTTTCTAGTTTTCATCTGAGTATACTTCCTTTGTCACCGTAAGCTTCATTGCGCTAAGAGGTATCCCATTGCAGATTTCCAGAAAACTTAGTTAGCAAACTGATCACTGAAGAGAAACGTGTAACTCTGTGAGTTGCATTCACACATCGAAGTGCATTTTCCCAGAAGGCTTCTTTCCAGTGTTTATCTGAAGATATTTCCTTGTTCACCATAGCCCTCAATGAGCTCCCAAATATCACTTTGCAGTATCCACGCCAACAGTGTTAGCAAACTGTTCCAAGAAGGGAAGGGTGGAACTCTGTGTGCTGAAGTCACACATCAGAAAGCAGTCTCTCAGAAAGCTTTTCTCTAGTTATTATCTGAGGATATTTCCTTTTTCACAATGGGCCCCAATGGACTACCAAATATCCCTTTGCAGATTCCAGGAAAAGTGAGGTAGCAAACTGCTTCATGAGGCCTAAGTTGTAACTCTGTGAGATGAATTCACAGATCACAAAGAAGTTTCTCAGAAAGTTTCTTTCTCATTTTTATTATAAGATATTTCCATTGGCCCCATTGTTTTCAAAGGGATCCGGAATATCTGTTCTCAGATTCCACACAAATAGGGCTAGGCCACGGCCCCACGAAATACAGCTGTAACTTAGTGAGTTGAATTCACACATCACAAAGCGGTTTCTCAGAAAGCTTCTTTCTTTAGTAAGACGAGGTTATTTGTGGTCTCGGAGCGCCACCCTGTGTCCTATTGCAGATTCTGCGGAAACTCTGCTAGCAAGCTTCTCAGTCAAAAAATGATGGACATCTGTGGGCTGAATTCATCCACAACAAAGAAGTTTCAGAGAAGGCTTCTCTGCAGGTTTCTCTGAGGATAGTTCCTTATTCACCATGGGATTCAACGATATCCAAGACATCACATCTGAGATTCCTCAAAATGAGTGCTGGGAAACTCCCCCGAGAAAGGGTGATGTAACACTGTGAAATGAATTGACAAATCACAAAGGAGTTTCTCAGAAAGCTTGATTCCGCTTTTTCTTGGAGGATATTTCCTTTCTCCTTCTATTCTTCAAAGCCATCAGAAATATGGCTTCTCGGAATCCACGGACACAGTCCTAAGAAACGGCTCCAAAAAACACTAGCGTAACTCTGTGAGATGAAGTCACACATCAGAAAGCAATCTCTCAGAAAGCTTCTCTCTAGTTATTATGTGAGGCTATTTCCTTTTTCACCATGGGCCCCTATGGGCTCCCAAATATCACTTTACAGATTCCACGAAAAGAGTGTTTGCAAACTGCTTCCTGAAGTCTAAGTTATAAGTCTGTGAGATGAACTCACAGATCAGAAAGAAGTTTCTCAGAAAGCTTCTTTCACGTTTTGAACCAATGAAATTTCCTTTGTCAGCGTAGGCCTCAATGCGATCCAAAGAAGCCGTTCTCAGATTCCTCAAAGACAGTGATAATGGACTGCTCCACGAAACATAAGTGTAAATCTGTGAGATGAATTCACACATCACGGAGAAGTTTAAAAGAAAGCTTCTTTCTAGTTTTCATCTATGGATATTTCCTTTGTCACCGTAAGGTTCATTGCGCTATGAAGTATCTAACTGCAGATTTCCAGAAAACTGTGTTAACAAACTGATCACTGAACAGAAACGTGTACTCTGTGAGTTGCATTCACACATGGCAATGCAGTTTCTCAGAAAGCTTCTCTTTAGTTATTATGTGAGGATATTTCCTTTTTCACCATAGCCCTCAATGAGCTCCCAAATATACCTTTGCAGAATCCATGACAACAGTGGTAGAAAACGGTTCTAAGAAGGGAAGGGTGGAACTCTGTGTGATGAATCCACAGATCAGAAGGGAATCTCTCAGAAATCTTCTCTCTAGTTATTATGTGAGGATATTTCCTTTTTCACCATGGGCCCCTATGGGCTCCCAAATATCACTTTACAGATTCCACGAAAAGAGTGTTAGCAAACTGCTTCCTGAAGTCTAAGTTATGAGTCTGTGAGATGAACTCACAGATCAGAAAGAAGTTTATCACAAAGCTTCTTTCACGTTTTGAACGGATGACAATTCCTTTATCAGCGTAGGCCTCAATGCGATCCAAAGAAACCGTTCTCAGATTCCTCAAAGACAGTGTTAATGGACTGCTCCACGAAACATAAGTGTAACTCTGTGAGATGAATTCACACATCACCAAGAAGTTTCTAAGAAAGCTTCTTTCTAGTTTTCATCTGTGGATATTTCCTTTGTCACCATAAGGTTCATTGCGCTATGAAGTATCTAATTGCAGATGTCCAGAAAACTGTGTTAACAAACTGATCACTGAGAAGAAACGTGTAACTCTGCGAGTTGCATTCACACATGGCAATGCAGTTTCTCAGAAAGCTTCTCTTTAGTTATTATGTGAGGATATTTCCTTTTTCACCATAGCCCTCAATGAGCTCCCAAATATACCTTTGCAGAATCCACGACAACAGTGTTAGCAAACTGTTCCAGGAAGGGAAGGGTGGAACTCTGTGTGATGAAGCCACACATCAGAAAGGAATCTCTCAGAAAGTTTCTCTCTAGTTATTATGAGAGGATATTTACTTTTTCACCATGGGCCCCTATGGGCTCCCAAATATCACTTTACAGATTCCACGAAAAGAGTGTTAGCAAACTGCTTCCTGAAGTCTAAGTTATAAGTCTGTGAGATGAACTCACAGACCAGAAAGACGTTTCTCAGAAAGCTTCTTTCACGTTTTGAACGGATGAAATTTCCTTTATCAGCGTAGGCCTCAATGCGATCCCAAGAATCCGTTCTCAGATTCTTCAAAGACAGTGTTAAAAGACTGCTCCACGAAACATAAGTATAACTCGGTGAGATGAATTCACACATCACAAAGAAGTTTCTAAGAAAACTTCTTTCTAGTTTTCATCTGTGGATATTTCCTTTGTCACCGTAAGGTTCATTGCGCTATGAAGTATCTAATTGCAGATTTACAGAAAACTGTGTTAACAAACTGATCACTGAGGAGAAACGTGTAACTCTGTGAGTTGCATTCACACATGGCAATGCAGTTTCTCAGAAAGCTTCTCTTTAATTATTGTGTGAGGATATTTCCTTTTTCACCATAGCCCTCAAAGCGCTCGCAAATATACCTTTGCAGAATCCACGACAACAGTGTTAGCAAACGGTTCCAAGAAGGGAAGGGTGGAACTCTGTGTGATGAAGCCACCCATGAGAAAGGAAAGTCTCAACAAGTTTCTCTCTAGTTATTAGGTGAGGATATTTCCTTTTTTACCATGCGCCCCTATGGGCACCAATTATCACCATACAGATTCCACGAAAAGAGTGTTAGAAAACTGCTTCCTGAAGTCCAAGTTATAAGTCTGTTAGATGAACTCACAGATCAGAAAGAGGTTTCTCAGAAATCTTCTTTTACGTTTTTAAAGGATGAAATATCCTTTATCAGCGTAGGCCTTAATGCGATCCAAGGAAGCCATTCTCACAGACCCCAAAAACAGTGTTAATGGACTGCTCCACGAAACATAAGTGTAACTCTGTGAGATGAATTCACACATCACCAAAAAGTTTCTAAGAAAGCTTCTTTCTAGTTTTCATCTCTGGATATTTCCTTTGTCACCGTAAGGTTCATTGCACTATGAAGTATCTAATTGCAGATTTCCAGACAACTATGTTAACAAACTGATCACTGAACAGAAACGTGTAACTCTGTGAGTTGCATTCACACATGGCAATGCAGTTTCTCAGAAAGCTTCTCTTTAGTTACTATGTGAGGATATTTCCTTTTTCACAATAGCCCTCAAAGAGCTCCCAAATATACCTTTGCAGAATCCACGAGAACAGTGTTAGCAAACTGTTCCAAGAAGGGAAGGGTGGAACTCTGTGTGATGAAGTCACACATCAGAAAGCAATCTCTCAGTAAGTTTCTCTGTAGTTATTATGTGAGGACATTCCCTTTTTCACCGTGGGCCCCTATGGGCTACCAAATATCACTTTGCAGATTCCACGAAAAGAGTGTTAGCAAACTGCTTCTTGAGGCATAGGTTGTAACTCTGTGAGATGAATTCACAGATCAGAAAGAAGTTTCTCAGAAAGCTTCTTTCACGTTGTGAACGGACGAAATTTCCTTTATCAGCGTAGGCCTCAATGCGATCCAAGGAATCCCTTCTCAGCTTCCTCAAAGACAGTGTTAATGGACTGCTCCACGAAACATAAGTGTAATTCTGTGATGAATTCACATATCACCAAGAAGTTTCTAAGAAAGCTTCATTCTAGTTTTCATCTCTGGATGTATCCTTTGTCACCGTCAGGTTCATTACGCTATGAAATACCAAATTGCAGATTTCCAGAAAACTGTGTTAACAAACTGATCACTGAAGAGAAACGTGTAACTCTGTGAGTTGCATTCACACATGGCAATGCAGTTTCTCAGAAAGCTTCTCTTTAGTTATTATGTGAGGATAATTCGTTTTTCACCCTAGCCCTCAATGAGCTCCCAAATATACCTTTGCAGAATCCACGAGAACAGTGTTAGCAAACTGTTCCAAGAAGGGAAGAGTGGAACTCTGTGTGATGAAGTCACACATCAGAAAGCAATCTCTCAGAAAGTTTCTCTGTAGTTATTATGTGAGGACATTCCCTTTTTCACAATATGCCCTTGTGGGCTACCAAATATCACTTTGCAGATTCCACGAAAAGAGTGTTAGCAAACTGCTTTTGGAGGCATAGGTTGTAACTCTCTGAGATGAATTCACAGATCAGAAAGAAGTTTCTCAGAAAGCTTCTTTCACGTTGTGAACAGATGAAATTTCCTTTATCAGCGTAGGCCTCAATGCGATCCAAGGAAGCCCTTCTCAGCTTCCTCAAAGACAGTGTTGATGGACTGCTCCACGAAATATAAGTGTAACTCTGTGAGATGAATTCACATATCACCAAGAAGTTTCTAAGATAGCTTATTTCTAGTTTTCATCTCTGGATATTTCCTTTGTCACCGTCAGGTTCATTGTGCTATGAAATACCAAATTGCATATTTCCAGAAAACTGTGTTAACAAACTGATCACTGAAGAGAGACGTGTAATTCTGTGAGTTGCATTCACACATGGCAATGCAGTTTCTCAGAAAGCTTCTCTTTAGTTATTATGTGAGGATAATTCCTTTTTCACCCTAGCCCTCAATGGGCTCCCAAATATACCTTTGCAGAATCCACGAGAACAGTGTTAGCAAACTGTTCCAAGAAGGGAAGGGTGGAACTCTGTGTGATGAAGTCACACATCAGAAAAAAATCTCTCAGAGAGTTTCTCTGTAGTTATTATGTGAGGACAATCCCTTTTTCACAATGGGCCCATGTGGGCTACCAAATATCACTTTGCAGATTCCACGAAAAGAGTGTTAGCAAACTGCTTCTTGAGGCATAGGTTGTAACTCTGTGAGATGAATTCACAGATCAGAAAGAAGTTTCTCAGAAAGCTTCTTTCACGTTGTGAACGGACGAAATTTCCTTTATCAGCGTAGGCCTCAATGCGATCCAAGGAATCCCTTCTCAGCTTCCTCAAAGACAGTGTTAATGGACTGCTCCACGAAACATAAGTGTAATTCTGTGATGAATTCACATATCACCAAGAAGTTTCTAAGAAAGCTTCATTCTAGTTTTCATCTCTGGATGTATCCTTTGTCACCGTCAGGTTCATTACGCTATGAAATACCAAATTGCAGATTTCCAGAAAACTGTGTTAACAAACTGATCACTGAAGAGAAACGTGTAACTCTGTGAGTTGCATTCACACATGGCAATGCAGTTTCTCAGAAAGCTTCTCTTTAGTTATTATGTGAGGATAATTCGTTTTTCACCCTAGCCCTCAATGAGCTCCCAAATATACCTTTGCAGAATCCACGAGAACAGTGTTAGCAAACTGTTCCAAGAAGGGAAGAGTGGAACTCTGTGTGATGAAGTCACACATCAGAAAGCAATCTCTCAGAAAGTTTCTCTGTAGTTATTATGTGAGGACATTCCCTTTTTCACAATATGCCCTTGTGGGCTACCAAATATCACTTTGCAGATTCCACGAAAAGAGTGTTAGCAAACTGCTTTTGGAGGCATAGGTTGTAACTCTCTGAGATGAATTCACAGATCAGAAAGAAGTTTCTCAGAAAGCTTCTTTCACGTTGTGAACAGATGAAATTTCCTTTATCAGCGTAGGCCTCAATGCGATCCAAGGAAGCCCTTCTCAGCTTCCTCAAAGACAGTGTTGATGGACTGCTCCACGAAATATAAGTGTAACTCTGTGAGATGAATTCACATATCACCAAGAAGTTTCTAAGATAGCTTATTTCTAGTTTTCATCTCTGGATATTTCCTTTGTCACCGTCAGGTTCATTGTGCTATGAAATACCAAATTGCATATTTCCAGAAAACTGTGTTAACAAACTGATCACTGAAGAGAGACGTGTAATTCTGTGAGTTGCATTCACACATGGCAATGCAGTTTCTCAGAAAGCTTCTCTTTAGTTATTATGTGAGGATAATTCCTTTTTCACCCTAGCCCTCAATGGGCTCCCAAATATACCTTTGCAGAATCCACGAGAACAGTGTTAGCAAACTGTTCCAAGAAGGGAAGGGTGGAACTCTGTGTGATGAAGTCACACATCAGAAAAAAATCTCTCAGAGAGTTTCTCTGTAGTTATTATGTGAGGACAATCCCTTTTTCACAATGGGCCCATGTGGGCTACCAAATATCACTTTGCAGATTCCACGAAAAGAGTGTTAGCAAACTGCTTCTTGAGGCATAGGTTGTAAGTCTGTGAGATGAATTCACAGATCAGAAAGAAGTTTCTCAGAAAGCTTCTTTCACGTTGTGAACGGATGAAATTTCCTTTATCAGCGTAGGCCTCAATGCGATCCAAGGAAGCCCTTCTCAGCTTCCTCAAAGACAGTGTTAATGGACTGCTCCACGAAACATAAGTGAAACTCTGTGAGATGAATTCACACATCATCAAGAAGTTTCTAAGAAAGCTTCTTTCTAGTTTTCATCTGAGTATACTTCCTTTGTCACCATAAGCTTCATTGCGCTAAGAGGTATCCCATTGCAGATTTCCAGAAAACTTAGTTAGCAAACTGATCACTGAAGAGAAACGTGTAACTCTGTGAGTTGCATTCACACATCGAAGTGCATTTTCCCAGAAGGCTTCTTTCCAGTGTTTATCTGAAGATATTTCCTTATTCACCATAGCCCTCAATGAGCTCCCAAATATCACTTTGCAGTATCCACGCCAACAGTGTTAGCAAACTGTTCCAAGAAGGGAAGGGTGGAACTCTGTGTGCTGAAGTCACACATCAGAAAGCAGTCTCTCAGAAAGCTTTTCTCTAGTTATTATCTGAGGATATTTCCTTTTTCACAATGGGCCCCAATGGACTACCAAATATCCCTTTGCAGATTCCAGGAAAAGTGAGGTAGCAAACTGCTTCATGAGGCCTAAGTTGTAACTCTGTGAGATGAATTCACAGATCACAAAGAAGTTTCTCAGAAAGTTTCTTTCTCATTTTTATTATAAGATATTTCCATTGGCCCCATTGTTTTCAAAGGGATCCGGAATATCTGTTCTCAGATTCCACACAAATAGGGCTAGGCCACGGCCCCACGAAATACAGCTGTAACTTAGTGAGTTGAATTCACACATCACAAAGCGGTTTCTCAGAAAGCTTCTTTCTTTAGTAAGACGAGGTTATTTGTGGTCTCGGAGCGCCACCCTGTGTCCTATTGCAGATTCTGCGGAAACTCTGCTAGCAAGCTTCTCAGTCAAAAAATGATGGACATCTGCGGGCTGAATTCTTCCACAACAAAGAAGTTTCAGAGAAGGCTTCTCTGCAGGTTTCTCTGAGGATAGTTCCTTATTCACCATGCGATTCAACGATATCCAAGACATCACATCTGAGATTCCTCAAAATGAGTGCTGGGAAACTCCCCCGGAAAGGGTGATGTAACACTGTGAAATGAATTGACAAATCACAAAGGAGTTTCTCAGAAAGCTTGATTCCGCTTTTTCTTGGAGGATATTTCCTTTCTCCTTCTATTCTTCAAAGCCATCAGAAATATGGCTTCTCGGAATCCACGGACACAGTCCTAAGAAACGGCTCCAAAAAACACTAGCGTAACTCTGTGAGATGAAGTCACACATCAGAAAGCAATCTCTCAGAAAGCTTCTCTCTAGTTATTATGTGAGGCTATTTCCTTTTTCACCATGGGCCCCTATGGGCTCCCAAATATCACTTTACAGATTCCACGAAAAGAGTGTTTGCAAACTGCTTCCTGAAGTCTAAGTTATAAGTCTGTGAGATGAACTCACAGATCAGAAAGAAGTTTCTCAGAAAGCTTCTTTCACGTTTTGAACCAATGAAATTTCCTTTGTCAGCGTAGGCCTCAATGCGATCCAAAGAAGCCGTTCTCAGATTCCTCAAAGACAGTGATAATGGACTGCTCCACGAAACATAAGTGTAAATCTGTGAGATGAATTCACACATCACGGAGAAGTTTAAAAGAAAGCTTCTTTCTAGTTTTCATCTGTGGATATTTCCTTTGTCACCGTAAGGTTCATAGCGCTATTAAGAATCTAATTGCAGATTTCCGGAAAACTCTGTTAACAAACTGATCACGGAGGAGAAACGTGTAACTCTGTGAGTTGCATTCACACAGGTCAATGCAGTTTCTCAGAAAGCTTCTGTTTAGTTATTATGTGAGTATATTTCCTGTCTCACCATAGCCCTCAATGAGCTCCCAAATATACCTTTGCACAATCCACGACAACACTGTTAGCAAACTGTTCCAAGAAGGGAGGGGTGGAACTCTGTGTGATGAAGCCACACATCAGAAAGGAATCTCTCAGAAAGCTTCTCTCTAGCTATTATGTGAGGCTATTTCCTTTTTCATCATGGGCCCCTAAGGGCTCCCAAATATCACTTTACAGATTCCACGAAAAGAGAGTTAGCAAACTGCTTCCTGAATTCTGAGTTATAAGCCTGTGAGATGAACTCACAGATCAGAAAGAAGTTTCTCAGAAAGCTTCTTTCACGTTTTGAACGGATGAAATTTCCTTTATGAGCGTAGGCCTCAATGCGATCCAAAGAAGCCGTTCTCAGATTCCTTAAAGACAGTGTTAATGGACTGCTCCACGAAACATAAGTGTAACTCTGTGAGATGAATACACACATCACCAAGAAGTTTCTAAGAAAGCTTCTTTCTAGTTTTCATCTGTGCATATTTCCTTTGTCACCGTAAGGTTCATTGCGCTATGAAGTATCTAATTGCAGATTTCCAGAAAACTGTGTTAACAAACTGATCACGGAGGAGAAACGTGTTACTCTGTGAGTTGCATTCACACATGGCAATGCAGTTTCTCAGAAAGCTTCTCTTTAGTTATTATGTGAGGATATTTCCTTGTTCACCATAGCCCTCAATGAGCTCCCAAATATACCTTTGCTGAATAAACGACAACAGTGTTTGCAAACTGTTCCAAGAAGGGAAGGGTGGAACTCTGTGTGATGAAGCCACAGATCAGAAAGGAATCTCTCAGAAATCTTCTCTCTAGTTATTATGTGAGGACATTTCCTTTTTCACCATGGGCCCCTATGGGCTCCCAAACATCACTTTACAGATTCCACGAAAAGAGTGTTAGCAAACTGCTTCCTGAAGTCTAAGTTATAAGTCTGGAGATGAACTCACCGATCAGAAAGAAGTTTCTCAGAAAGCTTCTTTCACGTTTTGAACGGATGAAATTTCCTTTATTAGCTTATGCCTCAATGCGATCCAAAGAAGCCGTTCTCAGATTCCTCAAAGACAGTGTTAATGGACTGCTCCACGAAACATAAGTGTAACTCTGTGAGATGAATTCACACATCACCAAGAAGTTTCTAAGAAAGCTTCTTTCTAGTTTTCATCTGTGGATATTTCCTTTGTCACCGTAAGGTTCATTGCGCTATGAAGTATCTAATTGCAGATTTCCAGAAAACTGTGTTTACAAACTGATCACGGAGGAGAAACGTGTAACTCAGTGAGTTGCATTCACACATCGAACTGCATTTTCCCAGAAGGCTTCTTTCCAGTGTTTATCTGAAAATGTTTCCTTGTTCACCATAGCCCTCAATGAGCTCCCAAATATCACTTTGCAGTATCCACGACAACAGTGTTAGCAAAGTGTTCCAAGAAGGGAAGGGTGGAACTCTGTGTGATGATGCCACACATCAGAAAGGAATCTCTCAGAAAGCTTCTCTCTAGTTATTATGTGAGGATATTTCCTTTTTCACCTTGGGCCCCTAAGGGCTCCCAAATATCACTTTCCAGATTCCACGAAAAGAGTGTTAGCAAACTGCTTCCTGAAGTCTAAGTTATAAGTCTGTGAGATGAACTCACAGATCAGAAAGACGTTTCTCAGAAAGCTTCTTTCACATTTTGAACTGATGAAATTTCCTTTATCAGCATAGGCCTCAATGCGATCCAAGGAAGCCCTTCTCAGGTTCCTCAAAGACAGTGTTAATGGACTGCTCCACGAAATATAAATGTAACTCTGTGAGATGAATTCACACATCATGAAGAAGTTTCTAATAAACCTTCTTTCTAGTTTTCATCTGAGTATATTTCCTTTGTCACCATAAGCTTCATTGCGCTAAGAGGTATCCCATTGTAGATTTCCAGAAATCTTAGTTAGCAAACTGATCACTGAAGAGAAACGTGTAACTCTGTGAGTTGCATTCACACATCGAAGTGCATTTTCCCAGAAGGCTTCTTTAAAGTGTTTATCTGAAGATATTTCCTTGTTCACCACAGCCCTCAATGAGCTCCCAAATATCACTTTGCAGTATCCACGACAACAGTGTTAGCAAACTGTTCCAAGAAGGGAAGGGTGGAACTCTGTGTGCTGAAGTCACACATCAGAAAGCAGTCTCTCAGAAAGCTTTTCTCTAGTTATTATCTGAGGATATTTCCTTTTTCACTATGGGCCCCAAAGGACTCCCAAATATCCCTTTGCAGATTCCACGAAAAGTGAGGTAGCAAACTGCTTCATGAGGCCTAAGTTGTAACTCTGTGAGATGAATTCACAGATCACAAAGAAGTTTCTCAGAAAGCTTCTTTCTCATTTTTATTGGAAGATATTTCCATTGGCCCCATTGTTTTCAAAGGGATTCGGAATATCTGTTCTCAGATTCCACACAAATAGGGCTAGGCCACGGCCACACGAAATACAGCTGTACCTTAGTGAGTTGAATTCACACATCACAAAACGGTTTCTCAGAAAGCTTCTTTCTTTAGTAAGACGAGGTTATTTGTGGTCTCGGAGCGCCACCGTGTGTCCTATTGCAGATTCTGCGGAAACTCTGCTAGCAAACTTCTCAGTCAAAACAATGATGGACATCTGTGGGCTGAATTCATCCACAGCAAAGAAGTTTCTGAGAAGGATTCTCTGCAGGTTTCTCTGAGGATAGTTCCTTATTCACCATGCGATTCAACGATATCCAAGACATCACATCTGAGATTCCTCAAAATGAGTGCTAGGAAACTCCCCTGAGAAAGGGTGATATAAAACTGTGAAATGAATTCACATATCACAAAGAGTTTCTCAAAAAGATTGATTCCTCTTTTTCCTGGAGCATATTTCCTTTCTCCTTCTATTCTTCAAAAAGATCTGAAATATCACTTCTCGGAATCCAGGGAAACAGTCCTAAGAAACGGCCCCAAAAAACACTAGCGTAACTCTGTGAGATGAAGTCACACATCAGAAAGCAATCTCTCAGAAAGCTTCTCTCTAGTTATTATGTGAGGATATTTCCTTTTTCACCATGGGCCCCTATGGGCTCCTAAATATCACTTTACAGATTCGACGAAAAGAGTGTTAGCAAACTGCTTCCTGAAGACTAAGTTATAAGTCTGTGAGATGAACTCACAAATCAGAAAGACGTTTATCAGAAAGCTTCTTTCACGTTTTGAATGGATAAAATTTCCTTTATCAGCGGAGGCCTCAATGAGATCCAAAGAAGCCGTTCTCAGATTCCTCAAAGACAGTGTTAATGGACTGCTCCACGAAACATAAGTGTAACTCTGTGAGATGAATTCACACATCACCAAGAAGTTTCTAAGAAACCTTCTTTCTAGTTTTCATCGGTGGATATTTCCTTTGTCACCGTAAGGTTCATTGCGCTATGAAGTATCTAATTGCAGATTTCCGGAAAACTGTGTTACCAAACTGATCAATGAAGAGAAACGTGTAACTCTGTGAGTTGCATTCACACATGGCAATGCAGTTTCTCAGAAAGCTTCTCTTTAGTTATTATGTGAGGATATTTCCTTTTTCACCATAACCCTCAATGAGCTCCAAAATATATCTTTGCAGAATACACGACAACAGTGTTAGCAAACTGCTCCAAGAAGGGGAGGGTGGAACTCTGTGTGATCAAGTCACACATCAGAAAGCAATCTCTCAGAAAGCTTCTCTCTATTTATTATGTGAGGATATTTCCTTTTTCACCATGGGCCCCTATGGGCTCCCAAATATCACTTTACAGATTCCACGAAAAGAGTGTTAGCAAACTGCTTCCTGAAGTCTAAGTTATAAGTCTGTGAGATGAACTCACAGATCAGAAAGACATTTCTCAGATAGCTTCTTTTACGTTTTGAACGGATGAAATTTCCTTTATCAGCGTAGGCCTCAATGCGATCCAAGGAAGCCCTTCTCAGGTTCCTCAAAGACAGTGTTAATGGACTGCTCCACGAAACATAAATGTAACTCTGTGAGATGAATTCACACATCACCAAGAAGTTTCTAAGAAACCTTCTTTCTAGTTTTCATCTCAGTATATTTCCTTTGTCACCATACGCTTCATTGCGGTAAGAGGTATCCCATTGCAGATTTCCAGAAAACTTAGTTAGCAAACTGATCACTGAAGAGAAACGTGTAACTCTGTGAGTTGCATTCACTCATGGCAATACAGTTTCTCAGAAGGCTTTTTTCCAGTTTTGATCTGAGAATATTTCCTTTTTCACCATAGGCCTTAATGAGCTCCAAAATATACCTCTGCAGGATCCACGACAACAGTGTTAGCAAACTGTTCCAAGAACGGAAGGGTGGAACTCTCTGTGATGAAGTCAAACATCAGAAAGCAATCTCTCAGAAAGCTTCTCTCTAGTTATTATGCGAGGATATTTCCTTTTTCATTATGGGCCCCTATGAGCTCCCAAATATCACTTTCCAGATTCCACGAAAAGAGTGTTAGCAAACTGCTTCCTGAAGTCGAAGTTATAAGTCTGTGAGATGAAGTCACAGATCAGAAAGACGTTTCTCAGATAGCTTCTTTCACGTTTTGAACGGATGAAATTTCCTTTATCAGCGTAGGCCTCAATGCGATCCAGGGAAGCCCTTCTCAGGTTCCTCAAAGACAGTGTTAATGGACTGCTCCACGAAATATAAATGTAACTCTGTGAGATGAATTCACACATCACCAAGAAGTTTCTAAGAAACCTTCTTTCTAGTTTTCATCTGAGTATATTTCCTTTGTCACCGTAAGCTTCATTGCGCTAAGAGGTATCCAATTGCAGATTTCCAGAAAACTTAGTTAGCAAACTGATCACTGAAGAGAAACGTGTAACTCTGTGAGTTGCATTCACACATCGAAGTGCGTTTTCCCAGAATGCTTCTTTAAAGTGTTTATCTGAAGATATTTCCTTGTTCACCATAGCCCTCAATGAGCTCCCAAATATCACTTTGCAGTATCCACGACAACAGTGTTAGCAAACTGTTCCAAGAAGGGAAGGGTGGAACTCTGTGTGCTGAAGTCATACATCAGAAAGCAGTCTCTCAGAAAGCTTTTCCCTAGTTATTATCTGAGGCTATTTCCTTTTTCACTATGGGCCCCAATTGACTCCCAAATATCCCTTTGCAGATTCCACGAAAAGTGAGGTAGCAAACTGCTTCATGAGGCCTAAGTTGTAACTCTTTGAGATGAATTCACAGATCACAAAGAAGTTTCTCAGAAAGCTTCTTTCTCATTTTTATTGGAAGATATTTCCATTGGCCCTATTGTTTTCAAAGGGATCCGGAATATCTGTTCTCAGATTCCACACAAATAGGGCTAGGCCACGGCCCCACGAAATACAGCTGTAACTTAGTGAGTTGAATTCACACATCACAAAGCGGTTTCTCAGAAAGCTTCTTTCTTTAGTAAGACGAGGTAATTTGTGGTCCCGGAGCACCACCGTGTGTCCTATTGCAGATTCTGCGGAAACTCTGCTAGCAAGCTTCTCAGTCAAAACAATGATGGACATCTGTGGGCTGAATTCATCCACAACAAATAATTTTCTGAGAAGGCTTCTCTGCAGGTTTCTCTGAGGATAGTTTCTTATTCACCATGCGATTCAACGATATCCAAGACATCACATCTGAGATTCCTCAAAATGAGTGCTAGGAAACTCCCCCGAAAAAGGGTGATGTAACACTGTGAAATGAATTCACATATCACAAAGGACTTTCTCAGAAAGCTTGATTTCACTTTTTCTTTGGAGGATATTTCTTTTCTCCTTCTATTCTTCAAAGCCATCAGAAATATCACTTCTCGGAATCCACGGAAACAGTGCGAGGAAAAGGCTCCAAAAAACACTAGCGTAACTCTGTGAGATGAAGTCACACATCAGAAAGCAATCTCTCAGAAAGCTTCTCTCTAGTTATTATGTGAGGATATTTCCTTTTTCACCATGGGCCCCTAAGGGCTCCCAAATATCACTTTACAGATTCCACGAAAAGAGTGTTAGCAAACTGCTTCCTGAAGTCTAAGTTATAAGTCTGTGAGATGAACTAACAGATCAGAAAGACGTTTCTCAGAAAGCTTCTTTCTAGTTTTGAACGGATGAAATTTCCTTTGTCAGCGTAGGCCTCAATGCGATCCAAAGAAGCCGTTCTCAGATTCCTCAAAGACAGTGTTAATGGACTGCTCCACGAAACATAAGTGTAACTCGGTGAGATGAATTCACACATCACCAAGAAGTTTCTAAGAAAGCTTCTTTCTAGTTTTCAACTCTGGATATTTCCTTTGTCACCGTAAGGTTCATTGCGCTATGAAGTATCTAATTGCAGATTTCCAGAAATCTGTGTTAACAAACTGATCACTGAAGAGAAACGTGTAACTCTGTGAGTTGCATTCACACATGGCAATGCAGTTTCTCAGAAAGCTTCTCTTTAGTTATTATGTGAGGATATTTCCCTGTTCACCATAGCCCTCAATGAGCTCCCAAATATACCTTTGCAGAATCCACGACAACAGTGTTAGCAAACTGTTCCAAGAAGGGAAGGGTGGAACTCTGTGTGATGAAGCCACACATCAGAAAGGAATCTCTCAGAAAGCTTCTCTCTAGTTATTATGTGAGGATGTTTCCTTTTTCACCATGGGCCCCTATGGGCTCCCAAATATCACTTTACAGATTCCACGAAAAGAGTGTTAGCAAGCTGCTTCCTGAAGTCTAAGTTATAAGTCTGTGAGATGAACTCACAGATCAGAAAGAAGTTTCTCAGAAAGCTTCTTTCACGTTTTGAACGGATGAAATTTCCTTTGTCAGCGTAGGCCTCAATGCGATCCAAAGAAGCCGTTCTCAGACTCCTCAAAGACAGTGTTAATGGACTGCTCCACGAAACATAAGTGTAACTCTGTGAGATGAATTCACACATCATGAAGAAGTTTCTAATAAACCTTCTTTCTAGTTTTCATCGGTGGATATTTCCTTTGTCCCCGTAAGCTTCATTGCGCTAAGAGGTATCCCATTGCAGATTTCCAGAAAACTTAGTTAGCAAACTGATCACTGAAGAGAAACGTGTAACTCTGTGAGTTGCATTCACACATCGAAGTGCATTTTCCCCGAAGGCTTCTTTACAGTGTTTATCTGAAGATATTTCCTTGTTCACCATAGCCCTCAATGAGCTCCCAAATATCACTTTGCAGTATCCACGACAACAGTGTTGGCAAACTGTTCCAAGAAGGGAAGGGTGGAACTCTGTGTGCTGAAGTCACACATCAGAAAACAGTCTCTCAGAAAGCTTTTCTCTAGTTATTATCTGAGGATATTTCCTTTTTCACTATGGGCCCCAATGGACTCCCAAATATCCCTTTGCAGATTCCACGAAAAGTGAGGTATCAAACTGCTTCATGAGGCCTAAGTTGTAACTCTGTGAGATGAATTCACAGATCACAAAGAAGTTTCTCAGAAAGCTTCTTTCTCATTTTTATTGGAAGATATTTCCATTGGCCCCATTGTTTTCAAAGGGATCCGGAATGTCTGTTCTCAGATTCCACACAAATAGGGCTAGGCCACGGCCCCACGAAATACAGCTGTAACTTAGTGAGTTGAATTCACACATCACAAAGCGGTTTCTCAGAAAGCTTCTTTCTTTAGTAAGACGAGGTTATTTGTGGTCTCGGAGCGCCACCGTTTGTCCTATTGCAGATTCTGCGGAAACTCTGCTAGCAAGCTTCTCAGTCAAAACAATGATGGACATCTGTGGGCTGAATTCATCCACAACAAAGAAGTTTATGAGAAGGCTTCTCTGCAGATTTCTCTCAGGAGAGTTCCTTATTCACCATGCGATTCAACGATATCCAAGACATCACATCTGAGATTCCTCAAAATGAGTGCTAGGAAACTCCCCCGAGAAAGGGTGATGTAACACTGTGAAATGAATTCACATATCACAAAGGAGTTTCTGAGAAAGCTTGATTCCGCTTTTTCTTGGAGGATATTTTTTCTCTCCTTCTATTCTTCAAAGCCATCAGAAATATCACTTCTCGGAATCCAGGGAAACAGTCCTAAGAAACGGCTCCAAAAAACACTAGCGTAAGTCGGTGAGATGAAGTCACACATCACCAAGAAGTTTCTAAGAAAGCTTCTTTCTAGTTTTCATCTGTGGATATTTCCTTTGTCACCATAAGGTTCATTGCGCTATGAAGTATCTAATGGCAGATTTCCAGAAAACTGTGTTAACAAACTGATCACTGAAGAGAAACGTTTAACTCTGTGAGTTGCATTCACACATGGCAATGCAATTTCTCAGAAAGCTTCTCTTTAGTTATTATGTGAGGATATTTCCTTTTTCACCATAGCCCTCAATGAGCTCCGAAATATACCTTTGCGGAATCCACGACAACAGTGTTAGCAAACTGTTCCAAGAAGGGAAGGGAGGAACTCTGTGAGATGAAGCCACACATCAGAAAGGAATCTCTCAGAAAGCTTCTCTCTAGTTATTTTGTGAGGATATTTCCTTTTTCACCATGGGCCCCTATGGGCTCCCAAATCTCACTTTGCAGATCCCACGAAAAGAGTGTTATCGAACTGCTCCCTGAGAACTAAGCTGTAACTCTGTGAGAGTAATTCACAGATCACAAAGAAGTTTCTAAGAAAGCTTCTTTTCACGTTTTGAACTGATGATATTTCCTTTACCAGTGTAGGCCTCAATGTGATCCAAAGAATTTCTTCTAGGGTTCCTCAAAAAGAGTGATAATGGACTGTTACAGGAAACATAAGTGTAACTCTGTGAGATGAATTCACACATCACCAAGAAGTTTCTAGTAAATCTTCTTTCTAGTTTTCAACTGAGCATATTACTTTGTCACCGTAAGCTTCATTGCGTTCAGAAGTATCCCATTGCAGATATCCAGAAAACTGTGTTAACACACTGGACACTGAAGAGAAAGGTGTAACTCTGTGAATTGCATTCACACATCGGAATTCAGTTTCTCTGAAGGCTTGTTTCCAGTTTTCATGTGAGGATATTTCCTTTTTCACCATAGCCCTCAATGAGCTCCCAAATATCACTTTGCAGAACACAAGATAACAGAGTTAACAACCTGTTCCAAGAGGGAAGGGTGGAACTCTGTGTGATGAAGTCACACATCAGAAAGCAATCTCTCAGAAAGCTTCTCTCTACTTATTATGTGAGGATATTTCCTTTTTCACCATGGACCCTAGGGGCTCCCAAATCTACATTGCAGATTCCACGAAAAGAGTATTAGCAAGCTGCTTCCTGAGAACTAAGATGTAACACTGTGAGAGGAATTCAAACGTCACAAAGACGTTTCTCAGAAAGCTTCTTTCACGTTTTGAACTGATGATATATCCTTTATCAACGTAGGCCTCAATGCGATCCAAAGAAGTCCTTCTCAGGTTCCTCAAAAACAGTTATAATGTACGGTTGCAGGAAACATAAGTGTAACTCTGTGAGATGAATTCATACATCACCAAGAAGTTTCTTGGAAAGCTTCTTTCTAGTTTTCAACTGAGGATATTTCCTTTGTCACGTAAGCTTCATTGCGTTCAGAAGTATCCCATTGCAGATTACCAGAAACCTGTGTCACCACACTGAACACTGCACAGAAACGTGTTACTCTGTGAGTGGCATTCACACATCACAATGCAGTTTCTCAGAAAGCTTCTTTCCAGGATTCATCTGAGGATATTTCCTTTTTCATCATAGCCCTCAATGAGCTCCCTAATATCACTTTCCATAACACAAGGAAGCAGAGGTAGCAAACTGTTACAAGAAGGGAAGGGTGGAAATCTGTGTGATGATGTCACACATCAGAAAGCAGTATCTCAGAAAGCTTCTCTCTGCTTGTTATCTGAGGATGTTTCCTTTTTCACCATGTACCCTTATGGGTTCCCAAATCTCACCTTGCAGATTCCACGAAAAGAGTGTTAGCAAACTGCATCCTGAGAACAAAGCTGTAATTCTGTGAGAGGAATTCAGAGATCACAAAGAAGTTTCTCAGAGAGCTTCTTTTACGTTTTGAACTGATGATATTTTATTTATCAGCGTCGGCCTCAATGTAATCCAAAGTATTCCTTCTCAGGTTCCTCAAAAACAGTTATAATGGATTGTTGCAGGAACATAAGTGTAACTCTGTGAGATGAATTCACACATCACCAAGAAGTTTCCTGGAAAGCTTCTTTCAAGTTTTCATCTGAGGATATTTCCTTTGTCGCCGTAAACTTCATTTCATTCAGAAGTATCCCATTGCAGATTTCCAGAAAACTCTGTTAGCCCACTGAACAGTGAAGAGAAAGGTGTAACTCTGTGAGTTGCATTCACACATCGCAATGCAATTTCTCAGAAGGCTTCTTTCCAGTTTTCATGTGAGGATATTTCCTTATTCACCATAGCCCTCAATGAGCTCCCAAATATCACTTTGCAGAACACAAGATAAGAGAGTTAGTAAACTGTTCCAAGAAGGGAAGGGTGGAACTCTGTGTGATGAGCTCACGCATCAGAAAGCAATCTCTCAGAAAGCTTCTCTCTTCTTATTATCTGAGGATAGTTCCTTTTTCACCATGGGCCCCTACGGGCTCCCAAATCTCACTTTGCAGATTCCCCGAAAAGAGTGTTAGCAAACTGCTTCCTGAGAACTAAGCTGTAACTCTGTGAGAGGAATTCAAAGATCACAAAGAAGTTTCTCAGAAAGCTTATTTCAAGTTTTGAACTGATGAAATTTCCTTTATCAGCGTAGGCCTCAATGCGATCCCAAGAAATCCATCTCAGGTTCCTCAAAAGCAGTGATAATGCATGTTGCAGGAAACATAAGTGTAACTGTGTGAGATGAATTCACACATCACCAAGAAGTTTTTCAAGAAAGCTTCCTTCTATTTTTCATCTGAGGATATTTCCTTTGTCACAGTAAGCTTCATTGCGTTCAGAAGTATCCCATTGCAGATTTCCAGAAAACTCTGTTAGCACACTGAACACTGAAGAGAAAGGTGTACCTCTGTGAGTTGCATTCACACATTGCAATGCAGTTTCTCAGAGGGCTTCTTTCCAGGTATCATCTGAGGATATTTCCTTTTTCACCATAGCCCTCAATGAGCTCCCAAATATCTCTTTGCAGAACCCAAGGTAATAGTGTTAGCAAACTGTTCCAAGAAGTGAAAGGTGGAACTCTGTGTGATGAAGTCACACATCAGAAAGCAATCTCCCAGAAAGCTTCTCTCTAGTTATTATCTGAGGATACTTCCGTTTTCACCATGGGCCCCTATGGGCTCCCAATTCTCACTTTGCAGATTCCACGAAACGAGTGTTAGCAAACTGCTTCCCAGGAACTAAGCTGTAACTCTGTGAGAGGAATTCACAGATCACAAAGAAGTTTCTCAGAAAGCTTCTTTCACGTTTTGAACTGATGATATTTCCTTTATCAGCCAAGGCCTCAATGCAATCCCAAGACGTCTTTCTCAGGTTCCTCAATAACAGTGATAATGGATTGTTGCAGGAAACATAAGAGTAACTCTGTGAGATGAATTCACACATCACCAAGAAGTTTCTAGGTAAGCTTCTTTCTAGTTTTCAACTGAGGATATTTCCTTTTTCACCGTAAATTTCATTGAGTTCAGAAGTATCCCATTGCAGTTTTCCAGAAAACTGCGTTAGCACACTGAACACTGAAGAGAAAGGTGTAACTCTGTGAGTTGCATTCACACATCGCAATGCAGTTTCACAGAAGGCTAATTTCCAGTTTTCATCTGAGGATATTTCCTTTTTCACCATAGCCCTAAATGAGCTCCCAAATATCACTTTGCAGAACACAAGATAACAGAGTTAGCAAACTGTTCCAAGAAGGGAAGGGTGGAACTCTGTGTGATGAAGTCACACATCAGAAAGCAATCTCTCAGAAAGCTTCTCTATAGTTATTATCTGAGGATATATCCATTTTCACCATGGGCAACTATGGGTTCCCAAATCTCACTTTGCAGATTCCATGAAGCGAGTGTTAGCAAACTTCTTCCTGAGAACTAAGCTGTAACTCGGTGAGAGGAATTCACACATCACAAAGAAGTTTCTCAGAAAGCTTTTTTTAAGTTTCGAATTGAAGGTATTTCCTTTATCAACGTAGGCCTCAATGCGATCGAAAGTATTCCTTCTCAGGTTCCTCAAAAACAGTGATAATGGACTGTTGCTGGAAACATAGGTGTAACTGTTTGAGATGAATTCACACATCACCAAGAAGTTTCTAAGAAAGCTTCTTTCTAGTTTTCATCTGAGGATATTTCCTTTGTCACCGAAAGTTTCAAGGCGTATTGAAGTATCCCATTGCAGATTTCCAGAAAACTGGGTTAGCACACTGAACACTGAAGAGAAAGGTGTAACTCTGTGAGTTGCATTCACACATCGCAATGCAGTTTCTCAGAAGGCTTCTTTCCCGTTTTCATCTGAGGATATTTCCTTTTTCACCATAGCCCTCAATGAACTCCCAAATATCACCTTGCGGAACACAAGATAACAGAGTTAGCAAACTGTTCCAAGAAGGGAACGGTGGAACTCTGTGTGATGATGTCACACGTCAGAAACCAATCTCTTGGAAATTTTTCTCTAGTTATTATCTCTGGATATTTCCTTATTTACCATGGGACCCAACGGGCTCCCAAATCTCACTTTGCAGATTCCACGAAAAGAGTGTTAACAAACTGCTTCCTGAGAACTAAGCTGTAACTCAGTGAGAGGAATTCACAGTTCACAAAGAAGTTTCTCCGAAACCTTCTTTCACGTTTTGAACTGATGATATTTCCTTTATCAGCGTAGGACTCAATGGGATCCAAAGAAGTCCTTCTTAGGTTCCTCAAAAACAGTGATAATGGACTGTTGCAGGAAACAAATGTGTAACTCTGTCAGATGAATTCACACACCACCAAGAATTTACTAGGAAAGCTTCTTTCTAGTTTTCAACTGAGGATATTTCCTTTGTCACCCTAAGCTTCATTGTGTTTAGAAGTATCCCATTGAAGATTTCCTGAAAACTGTGTTAGCAAAGTGAACACTGAAGAGAAACCTGTGACTCTGTGAGTCGCAATCACACATCGAAATACAGTTTCTCAGATGGCTTCTTTCCAGTTTTCATCTAAGGTTAATTCCTTTTTCAAAATAGCCATCAATGAGTTCCCAAATATCACTTTGCAGAACACAAGATAACAGACTTAGCAAACTGTTCCAAGAGGGGAAGGGTGGAACTCTGTGTGATGAAGTCACACATCTGAAAGCAATCTCTCAGAAAGCTTCTCTCTAGTTATTATCTGAGGATATTTCCTTTTTCAACATGGTCCCCTATGGGTCCCCAAATCTCACTTTACAGATTCCACGGAAAGAGTTTTAGCAAACTGCTTCCTGAGAACTAAGCTGTAACTCTGTGAGAGGAATTCGCAGATCCCAAAGAAGTTTCTCAGAAAGCTTCTTTCACGTTTTGAACTGATGATATTTTATTTATCATGGTAGGCCTCAATGCGATCCAAAGTATTCCTTCTCAGCTACCTCGAAAACAGTGATAATGGATTGTTGCAGGGTACATAAGTGTAACTCTGTAAGATGAATTCACACATATCCAAGAATTTTCTAGGGAAGCTTCTTTCTAGTTTTCATCTCAGGATATTTCCTTTGTCACCGTAAGCTTCATTGCGTTCAGAAGTATCCCATTGCAGATTTCCAGAAAACTGTGTTAGGAGACTGAACACTGAAGAGAAAGGGGTAACTCTGTGAGTTGCATTCTCACATCACAATACAGTATCTCATAAGGCTTCTTTCCAGTTTTCATCTGAGGATATTTCCTTTTTCACCATAGCCCTCAATGAGCTCTCAATTATCACTTTGCAGAACACAAGATAACAGAGTTAGAAAACTGTTCCAGGAAGGGAAGGGTGGAACTCTGTGTGATATAGTCACACATCAGAAAGCAATCTCTCAGAAGGCTTCTCTCTAGTTATTATGTGAGGATATTACGTTTTTCACCAAGAGCCTCTATGAGCTGCCAAATCTCACTTTGCAGGTTCTAAGAAAAGAATGTTAACAAACTGCTTCCGAGAACTAAGCTGTAACTCTGTGAGAGGAATTCACAGATCACAAAGAAGTTTCTCAGAAAGCTTCTTTCACGTTTTGAACTGATGATATTTCCTTTAACAGCGTAGGCATCAATGTGATCCAAAGAAGTCCTTCTCAAGTTCTTCAAAAACAGTGATATTGAACTGTTGCAGGAAACATAAGTGTAACTCTCTGAGATGAATTCACACATCACCAAGTAGTTTCTAGGAAAGCTTCCTTCTAGTTTTCAAGTGAGGATATTTCCTTTGTCACCGTAAGCTTCATGGCGTTCAGAAGTATCTAATTGCAGATTTCCAGAAAACTGTGTTAACACACTGAACACTGAAGAGAGAGGTGTAACTGTGTGACTTGCATTCACACATCGCAATGCACTTTCTCAGAAGGCTTCTTTCCAGTTTTCATCTGAGGATATTTCCTTTTTCACCATAGCCCTCAATGAGCTCCCAAATATACCTTTGCAGAACACAAGATCACAGAGTTAGCAAACTGTTCCAAGAAGGGAAGGGTGGAAGTCTGTGTGATGAGGTCACACCTCAGAAAGCAATCTCTCAGAAAGGTTCTCACTAGTTATTATCTGAGGATATTTCCTCTTTAACCATGGGCCCCTATGGGCTCCCAAATCTCACTTTGCGGGTTCCACGAAAAGAATGTTAGCAAACTGCTTCCCGAGAACTAAGCTGTAACTCTGTGAGAGGAATTCACACATCACAAAGAAGTTTCTCAGACAGCTTCTTTCAAGTTTTGAACTGATGTTATTTCCTTTATCAGCGTAGTCCTCAATGCAATCCAAAGAAGTCCTTCTCAGGTTCCTCACAAACAGTGATAATGGTCTGTTGCAGGAAACATAAGTGTAACTCTGTGAGATGAATTCACACATCACCAAGAGATTTCTAGGAAAGCTTCTTTCTAGTTTTCAACTGAGGATATTTCCTTTGTCACCGTAAGTTTCATTGCATTCAGAAGTATCCCATTGCAGATTTACAGAAATTTCTGTGAGCACACTGAACACTGAAGAGAAAGGTGTAACTGTGTGACTTGCATTCAAACATCGTAATGCAGTTTCTCAGAAGGCTTCTTTCCAGTTTTCATCTGAGGATTTTTCCTTTTTCACCATAGCCCTCAATGAGCTCCCAAATATCACTTTGCAGAACACAAGATAACAGAGTTTGCAAACAGTTCCCAGAAGGGAAGAGAGAACTCTCTGTGATGAAGTCACACATCAGAAAGCAATCTCTCTGAAAGCTTCTCTCTAGTTATTTTCCAAGGATATTTTCTTTTTCACCGTGGGCCCCTAAGGGCTCCCAAATCTCACTTTGCAGATTGCAAGAAAATAGTGTTAGCAAACTGCTTCCTGAGAACAAATCTGTAACTCTGTGAGAGGTACTCACAGTTCAGAAAGAAGTTTCTCAGAAAGCTTCTTTCACGTTGTGAACTGATGATAATTCCTTTATCACCGTAGGCCTCAATGAGATACAAAGAAATCCTTGTCAGGTTCCGCAAAAACAGTGATAATGGACTGTTGCACGAAACATAAGTGTAACATTGTGAGATGAATTCACACATCACCAAGAAGTTTCAAAGAAAGCTTCTTTCTAGTTTTGATCTGAGGATATTTCCTGGTCACCGTAAGCTTCATTGCGTTCAGAAGTATCCCATTGCAGATATCCAGAAAACTGTGTCAGCAAACTGAACACTGAAAAGAAACGTGTTACACTTGGAGTTGCAATCACACATCGCAATTCAGTTTCTCAGAACGCTTCTTTCAGTGTTCATCTGAGGATATATCCTTTTTCACCATAGCCCTCATTGAGCTCCCAAATATCACTTTGCACAACCCAACCAACATAGTGAGCAAACTGTTTCAAGAAGGGAAGGGTGGAACTCTGTGTGATGAAGTCACACATCAGAAAGCAACCTCTCTGAAAGCTTCTATCTAGTTATTTTCTGAGGATATTTCCTTTTTCACCATGGACCCCTAAGGGCTCCCAAATCTCACGTTGCAGATTTCAGGAAAAGAGTGTTAGCAGACTGCTTCCTGAGAACTAAGCTGTAACTCTGTGAGAGGAATTCACATATCACAAAGAAGGTTCTCAGAAAGCTTCTTTC
Source organism: Rhinopithecus roxellana (assembly GCF_007565055.1). NCBI lineage: Eukaryota > Metazoa > Chordata > Mammalia > Primates > Cercopithecidae > Rhinopithecus > Rhinopithecus roxellana. The sequence goes on from NC_044559.1 coordinate 88,929,653, forward strand.
ACGTTTTGAACTGATGATATATCCTTTATCAGCGTAAGCCTCATGCGATGCAAAGAAGTCCTTCTCAGTTTCCTCAACAACAGTGATAATGGACTGTTGCAGGAAACATAAGTGAAACTCTGTGAGATGAATTCACACATCACCAAGAAGTTTCTAGGAAAGCCTCTTTCTAGTTTTCAACTGAGGATATTTCCTTTGTCACCATAAGCTTCATTGCGTTCAGAAGTATCCCATTGCAGATTTCCAGAACACTGTGTTAGCACACTGAACACTGAAGAGAACGGTGTATCTCTGTGAGTTGCATTCACACATCGCTATGCAGTTTCTCGGAAGGCTTCTTCCCAGTTTTCTTCTGAGAATATTTCCTTTTCCACCATAGCCCTCAATGAGCTCCATAATATCACTTTGCAGGACACAAGATAAGAGAGTTAGCAAACTGTTCCAGGAAGGAAATGTTGGAACTCTGTGTGATGAAGTCACACATCAGAAAGCAATCTCTCAGAAAGCTTCTCTCTAGGTATTATCTGACGATATTTCCTTTTTCACCATGGGCCCCTATGGGCTCCCAATTCTCACTTTGCAGATTCCACGAAAAGCGTGTTAGCGGGGGCGGACCAAGATGGCCGAATAGGAACAGCTCCAGTCTCCAACTCCCAGCGCGAGTGACACAGAAGACCGGTGATTTCTGCATTTTCAACTGAGGTACTGGGGTCATCTCACTAGGGAGTGCCGGACAATCGGTGCTGGTCAGCTGCTGCAGCCAGCGAGAGCTGAAGCAGGGCGAGACATCGCCTCACCTGGAAGTGCAAGGGGGAAGGGGATCCATTTTCCTAGCCCAGGGAACTGAGACACACAACACCTGGAAAATTGGGTAACTCCCACCCCAATGCTGCGCTGTAAGCATACAGGCACACCAGGAGAAGATATCCCACACCTGGCCGGGAGGGTCCCACGCCCACGAAGCCTCCCTCACTGCTAACACAGCAGTCTGCCGCGATCTATCGGCAAGGCAGCAGCGAGGCTGGGGGAGGGGCGCCCGCCATTGCTGAGGCTTAAGTAGGTAAACAAAGCCGCTGGGAAGCTCGAACTGGGTGGAGCTCACAGCAGCTCACGGAAGCCTGCCTGTCTCTGTAGTCTCCACCTCTGGGGACAGCGCACAGCTGAAGACCAACAGGGGAAGTAGCGGGAGCCGGTGCAGACGCGAAAGACTCTGTCTGACAGCTTTGGGGAGAGCCGTGGATCTCCCAACGTGGAGGCTGAGATCTGAGAACGGACAGACTGCCTGCTCAGGTGTGTCCCTGACCCCTGAGTAGCCTAGCTGGGAGAAATCCCCCAGTAAGGGCAGTCTGACACCCCACACCTCACAGGGTGGAGTACACCCCTGAGAGGAAACTTCCAAAGGAAGAATCAGACAGGTACACTCGCTGTTCAGCAATATTCTATCTTCGGCAACCTCTGCTGCTGATACCCAGGCAAACAGGGTCTGGAGTGGACATCAAGCAATCTCCAACAGACCAACAGACAGTCCTTCTGACTGTCAGAAGGAAAACTATCAAACAGGAAGGACACCTATACCAAAACCCCATCAGTACGTCACCACCATCAAAGACCAGAGACAGATAAAACCACAAAGATGGGGAATAAGCAGGGCAGAAAAGCTGGAAATTCAAAAAATAAGAGCGCATCTCCCCCTGCAAAGGAGCGCAGCCCATCGCCAGCAACGGATCAAAGCTGGTCAGAGAATGACTTGGACGAGAGGAGAGAAGAAGGCTTCAGTCCATCAAACTTCTCAGAGCTAAAGGAGGAATTACGTACTCAGCGCAAAGAAACTAAAAATCTTGAAAAAACAGAGAAGAATTGACAGCTAGACTGATTAATGCAGAGAAGATCATAAACGAAATGACAGAGATGAAAACCATGACACGAGAAATACGTGACAAATGCACAAGCTTCAGTAACCAACTCGATCAACTGGAAGAAAGAGTATCAGCGATTGAAGATTAAATGAATGAGATGAAGCGAGAAGAGAAACCAAAAGAAAAAAGAAGAAAAAGAAATGAGCAAAGCCTGCAAGAAGTATGGGATTATGTAAAAAGACCAAATCTACGTCTGATTGGGGTGCCTGAAAGTGAGGGGGAAAATGGAACCAAGTTGGAAAACACTCTTCAGGAAATCATCCAGGAGAACTTCCCCAACCTAGTAGGGCAGGCCAACATTCAAATTCAGGAAATACAGAGAACGCCACAAAGATACTCCTCCAGAAGAGCAACTCCAAGACACATAATTGCCAGATTCACCAAAGTTGAAATGAAGGAAAAAATCTTAAGGGCAGCCAGAGAGAAAGGTCGGGTTACCCACAAAGGGAAGCCCATCAGACTAACAGCAGATCTCTCGGCAGAAACTCTCCAAGCCAGAAGAGAGTGGGGGCCAATATTCAACGTTCTTAAAGAAAAGAATTTTAAACCCAGAATTTCATATCCAGCCAAACTAAGTTTCATAAGTGAAGGAGAAACAAAATCCTTTACAGATAAGCAAGTGCTTAGAGATTTTGTCACCACCAGGCCTGCCTTACAAGAGACCCTGAAGGAAGCCCTGAACATGGAAAGGAACAACTGGTACCAGCCATCGCAAAAACATGCCAAAATGTAAAGACCATCGAGGCTAGGAAGAAACTGCATCAACTAACGAGCAAAATAACCAGTGAATATCATAATGACAGGATCAAGTTCACACATAACAATATTAACCTTAAATGTTAATGGACTAAATGCTCCAATTACAAGACACAGACTGGCCAACTGGATAAAGAGTCAAGACCCATCAGTCTGCTGTATTCAGGAGACCCATCTCACATGCAGAGACATACATAGGCTCAAAATAAAGGGATGGAGGAAGATCTACCAAGCAAATGGAGAACAAAAAAAAGCAGGGGTTGCAATCCTTGTCTCTGATAAAACAGACTTTAAACCATCAAAGATCAAAAGAGACAAAGAAGGCCATTACATAATGGTAAAGGGATCAATTCAACAGGAAGAGCTAACTCTCCTAAATATATATGCACCCAATACAGGAGCACCCAGATTCATAAAGCAAGTCCTTAGAGACTTACAAAGAGACTTAGACTCCCATACAATAATAACGGGAGACTTCAACACTCCGCTGTCAACATTAGACAGATCAACGAGACAGAAAGTTAACAAGGATATCCAGGAATTGAACTCATCTCTGCACCAAGCGGACCTAATAGACATCTATAGAACTCTCCACCCCAAATCAACAGAATATACATTCTTCTCAGCACCACATCGCACTTATTCCAAAATTGACCACATAATTGGAAGTAAGGCACCCCTCAGCAAACGTAAAAGAACAGAAATTATAGCAAACCGTCTCTCAGACCACAGTGCAATCAAACTAGAACTCAGGACTAAGAAACTCAATCAAAATCGCTCAACAACATGGAAACTGAACAACCTGCTCCTGAATGACTGCTGGGTACATAACGAAATGAAAGCGGAAATAAAGATGTTCTTTGAAACCAATGAGAACAAAGATACAACATACCAGAATCTCTGGGACACATTTAAAGCAGTGTGTAGAGGGAAATTTATAGCACTAAATGCCCACAAGAGAAACCAGGAAAGATCTAAAATTGACACTCTAACATCACAATGAAAAGAACTAGAGAGGCAAGAGCAAACACATTCAAAAGCTAGCAGAAGGCAAGAAGTAACTAAGATCAGAGCCGAACTGAAGGAGATAGAGACACAAAAAACCCTCCAAAAAATCAATGAATCCAGGAGTTGGTTTTTTGAAAAGATCAACAAAATTGACAGACCGCTAGCAAGGCTAATAAAGAAGAAAAGAGAGAGGAATCAAATAGATGCAATAAAAAATGATAAAGGGCATATCACCACTGACCCCACAGAAATACAAACTACCATCAGAGAATACTATAAACGCCTCTACGCAAATCAACTAGAAAATCTAGAAGAAATGGATAATTTCCTGGACACTTACACTCTCCCAAGGCTAAACCAGGAAGAAGTTGAATCCCTGAATAGACCAATAGCAGGCTCTGAAATTGAGGCAACAATTAATAGCCTACCCACCAAAAAAAGTCCAGGACCAGATGGATTCACAGCTGAATTCTACCAGAGGTACAAGGAGGAGCTGGTACCATTCCTTCTGAAACTATTCCAATCAATAGAAAAAGAGGGAATCCTCCCTAACTCATTTTATGAGGCCAACATCATCCTGATACCAAAGCCTGGCAGAGACACAACAAAAAAAGAGAATTTTAGACCAATATCCCTGATGAACATTGATGCAAAAATTCTCAATAAAATACTGGCAAACCGGATTCAGCAGCACATCAAAAAGCTTACCCACCATGATCAAGTGGGCTTCATCCCTGGGATGCAAGGCTGGTTCAACATTCGCAATTCAATAAACGTAATCCAGCATATAAACAGAACCAAAGACAAGAACCACATGATTGTCTCAATAGATGCAGAAAAGGCTTTTGACAAACTTCAACAGCCCTTCATGCTAAAAACGCTCAATAAATTCGGTATTGATGGAACGTACCTCAAAATAATAAGAGCTATTTATGACAGACCCACAGCTAATATCATACTGAATGGGCAAAAACTGGAAAAATTCCCTTTGAAAACTGGCACAAGACAGGGATGCCCTCTCTCACCACTCCTATTCAACATAGTGTTGGAAGTTCTGGCTAGGGCAATCAGGCAAGAGAAAGAAATCAAGGGTATCCAGTTAGGAAAAGAAGAAGTCAAATTGTCCCTGTTTGTAGATGACATGATTGTACATTTAGAAAACCCCATCGTCTCAGCCCAAAATCTCCTTAAGCTGATAAGCAACTTCAGCAAAGTCTCAGGATACAAAATTAATGTGCAAAAATCACAAGCATTCTTATACACCAGTAACAGACAAGCAGAGAGCCAAATCAGGAATGAACTTCCATTCACAATTGCTTCAAAGAGAATAAAATACCTAGGAATCCAGCTTACAAGGGATGTCAAGGACCTCTTCAAGGAGAACTACAAACCACTGCTCAGTGAAATCAAAGAGGACACAAACAAATGGAAGAACATACCATGCTCATGGATAGGAAGAATCAATATCGTGAAAATGGCCATACTCCCAAGGTTATTTATAGATTCAATGCCATCCCCATCAAGCTACCAATGAGTTTCTTCACAGAATTGGAAAAAACTGCTTTAAAAGTTCATATGGAACCAAAAAAGAGCCCACATTGCCAAGACAATCCTAAGTCAAAAGGACAAAGCTGGAGGCGTCACGTTACCTGACTTCAAACTATACTACAAGGCTACAGTAACCAAAACAGCATGGTACTGGTACCAAAACAGAGATATAGACCAATGGAACAGAACAGAGTCTTCAGAAATAATACCGCACATCTACAGCCATCTGATCTTTGACAAACCTGAGAGAAACAAGAAATGGGGAAAGTATTCCCTATTTAATAAATGGTGCTGGGAAAATGGCTAGCCATAAGTAGAAAGCTGAAACTGGATCCTTTCCTTACCCCTTATACGAAGATTAATTCAAGATGGATTAGAGACTTAAATGTTAGACCTAATACCATCAAAACCCTAGAAGAAAATCTAGGTAGTACCATTCAGGACATAGGCATGGGCAAGGACTTCATGTCTAAAACACCAAAAGCAACTGGCAGCAAAAGCAAAAATTGACAAATGGGATCTAATTAAACTAAAGAGCTTTTGCACAGCAAAAGAAACTACCATCAGAGTGAACAGGCAACCTACAGAATGGGAGAAAATTTTTGCAACCTACTCATCTGACAAAGGGCTAATATCCAGAATCTACAAAGAACTCAAACAATATACGAGAAAAAAACAAACAACCCCCCATCAAAAAGTGGGCAAAGATATGAACAGACATTTCTCAAAGAAGATATTCATACCCAACAGAACACTGAAAAAATGCTCATCGTCACTCGCCATCAGAAATGCAAATCAAACCACAATGAGATACCATCTCACACCAGTTAGAATGGCAATCATTAAGAAGTCAGGAACAACAGTGTTGGAGAGGATGTGGAGAAAGGAACACTTTTACACTGTTGGTGGGATTGTAAACTAGTTCAACCATTATGGAAAACAGTATGGCAATTCCTCAAGGATCTAGAACTAGATGTACCATATGACCCAGCCATCCCACTACTGGGTATATACCCAAAGGATTATAATTATTCTACTACAAAGACACATGTACACGTATGTTTTATTGCGCACTATTCACAATACAAAAACTTGGAATCAACCCAAATGTCCATCTGTGACAACTGGATTAAGAAATGTGGCACATATACACCATGGATACTATGCAGCCATAGAAAGGATGAGTTTGCGCCTTTGTAGGGACATGGATGCAGCTGGAAACCATCATTCTTAGCAACTATCACAAGACCAGCAAACCAAATACCGCATGTTCTCACTCATAGGTGGGAACTGAACAATGGATCACTTGGACTCGGGAAGGGGAACATCACGCACTGGGGCCTATCATGGGGGGGAAGGGGGCAGAGGGAGGGATTGCATTGGGGAGTTATACATGATATGAATGATGAATTGTTGGGTGCTGACGAGTTGATGGGTGCAGCACACCAACATGGCATAATATACATATGTACAAACCTGCACGTTATGCACATGTACCCTAGAACTTAAAGTATAAAAAAAAAAAAAGAGCAGGAACTGTGTCATACTTACCATTGCATTCTCAATACCTAGCACAATACCACTACAAATATTTACTGATCACTATGATATAAATAGACTTTCTCACATATAAATATAAGCACTTGTTTATCATACCTATATTTTATTTCCTTTTCCTGTCATCCAAGAGTAAATGCATAACACAAATTAATGTAACTTATCAAACAATATAAAATTGGATAAAGAAGAGGGTGAACATTTAATTAAAAGGGTATTTTAATTTTTTTAACTTCAATTCTTAGAACACTTCTGTTCACATAACACAATATAGCTACTTTTGATGAAATATTCAGGGCAAAATTGAGCTAGAATAAAACTTTATTATTTAAAATCTATGCCAATGGTTTTTTCTGGCAAAGCTGATTATTTTGAAAATCTAGGTTTGTTTTATATACAATCAGGTAGTGATTTTAAAATAATGTAACTCATTTCATAAGCTACATAAAAGATAAATGTAAGTGTCTTATTCTGGGTTTCCCTGAATGTGAAACCTGAGTCAAAACTATTGTTAAAAATTTGAGAATTTGATGCCAGGGAAAAGACCTGAGATTAGGGAAGTGAAACAGCCAAATACAAATCTATATTTTCAAGCTGGCCACAGCTATAGTCACTCTGTTGCTTGACCTGGAAGGAGATTCCTAGAGGGATTTTAAAATTTGTCTCAGAAATATCTGCTCAATGAAAAAGGGGGAGAAAGTTTTATTACTTGATTCCTGTTCCCCATTGGTCAAGCATTTCCCCATGGAGCATTAAGTGTCTAGCAGTTCCAGCTTGTTCATAAGTGATTGCTGACAGCATTCCCAGAGGTACCCATCAGTCAGAACACCAAAGGAACCCATAGGCAGGAAGCAGGCATGCACTGGCTCCAAAACTGTGTAAGCCTATGTAAGCTAGTTGCCAGAGCAATGGATAGACTAAGAGGTGAGGCCACGAGGATTTAAAGTGGTACAAAATAAATATCCATTGAAAAAAGTATCCAATACAAGATGTTTTTGGCTGTTTGTCTTTCTCTAATGAACTATCTGATTCCTGAGACCACTGATTATTTTCATTTCCATTCATATTTCCAGCTTGCTAATGTATTGTTATCCTCGGGCATGGTTATGTTGTTATTCCTTGTTCATACTCTTCTTTTCTTTAAAAAGCATATTCTGGGTGATTACAGATACCTTGACAGATGTTTTTGCATAATAACAACAAAATTACACTAGCAGATTTAGACACTCTCTCTCTCTCTCTGTCTCTGTCTCTCTCTCTCTCTCTATATATATATATATATATATATATACATGAAATAAAACATACAGCTGTTTCTTATAGAACGTATCAAAAGAAATTTGCCACTGCTGGAAAAGTACTTTTATCCCAACATAACTGTCATAAGTAGTCATAAAACCATTGTGTATCCAAAAAAAAAAAAAAAAAAAAAAAAAGAAAAGCGTGTTAACAAACTGCTTCCTGAGAACTAAGCTGTAACTCTGTGAGAGGAATTCACAGATCACAAAGAAGTTTCTCAGAAGGCTTCTTCAGATTTTGAACTGATGATATTTCCTTTATCAGTGTAGGGCCTCAATGCGATCAAAAGAAGTCCTTCTCAGGTTCCTCAAACAGTGATAATGGACTGTTGCACGAAACATTAGTGTAACTCTGTGAGATGAATTCACACATCATCAAGAACAATTTCTAGGAAAGGTTCTTTCTAGTTTTCATCTGAGGATATTTCCTTTGTCACCGTAAGCTTCCTTGCGCTAAAGGTATCCCCTTGCAGATTTCAAGAAAACTTAGTTTAGCAAACTGATCACTGAGAGAAAACGTGTAACTCGGTGAGTTGCATTCACACATCGAAATGCACTTTCTCAGAAGGCTTCTTTCCAGTTTTTCATTTGAGAATAGTTCCTTTTCACCATAGGCCCTAAATGAGCCTCAGAAATATCACTTTGCAGAACACAAGATAAACAGAGTTAGAAAACTGTTACAGAAGGAAGGGTGGAACTCTGTGTGATAAAAGGTGACCATCAGAAAGCAATCTCTCAGAAAGCTTCTCTCTAGTTTATTATCAGAGGGTATTTCCTTTTCACCATGGGGCCCCCTATGGGCTCCCAAATCTCACTTTGCAGATTCCATGAGAACAGTGTTACCAAACTGCTTCCTGAGAAACTAAGCTGTACTCTGTGAGTGGCATTCAAACATCACAAAGAAGTTTCTCAGATAGCTTCTTTCACGTTTTGAACAGATGATACTTTATTTATCAGCGTAGCCTCAATGCGATCCAAAGTATTCCCTTCTCAGGGACCACAAAAAAGTGGTAATTGACTGTTGCTGGAAACATAAGTATAACTCTGTGAGATGAATTCACACATCACCAAAGACGTTTCTAGGAAAGTTTCCTTCAAGGTTTCATCTGAGGATATTCCTTTGTCACCCTAAACTTCATTTAGTTCAGAAGTATCCCATTGCAAGATTTCCAGAACACTGTGATAGCACACTGAAACACTGAGAGAAAGGTGTAACTCTGTGAGTTGCATTCACACAATCGCAATGCAGTTTCTCAGAATGCTTCTTCCAGTTATCATCTGAGGATATTTCCTTTTTGACCATAGCCCTCAATGAGCTCCCAAATATCACTTTGCAGAACACAAGATAACAGAGTTAGCAAACTTTTTCCAGGAAGGGAAGGGCGGAACTCTGTGTGATGAATTCACACATCAGAAAGCAATCTCTCAGGAAGCTTCTCTCTAGTGATTATCTGAGGATACTCCTTTTTACCATGGGCCTCTATGTGCTCCCAAATCTCACTGAGCATATTAAATGAAAAAGAGTGTTAGCAAACTGCTTCCTGAGAACAAAGCTGTAACTCTGTGAGAGGCATTCACAGATCACAAAGAAGTTTCTCAGAAAGCTTCTTTCACGTTTTGGACTGATGATATTTCCTTTATCAGCGTAGGCCTCAATGCCATCAAAAGAATTCCTGCTCAGTTCCTCCAAAACAGTGATAATGGACTGTTTGCATGAAACATAAGTGTAACTCTGTGAGATGAATTCACACATCACCAAGAGGTTTCTAGAAAGGATTCTTTCTAGTTTTCATCTGAGGATATTTCCTTTTTCACCGTAAGCTTCATTGCGTTCAGAAGTATCCCATTGCAGATTATCAGAAAACTGTGTTAGCACACTGAACACTGAAGAGAAAGGTGTAACTCTGTGAGTTGCATTCACCCATCGCAATGCAGTTTTTCAGAAGGCTTCTTTCCCGTTTTCATCTGACGATATTTCCTTTTCCACCATAGCCCTGAAAGAGCTCCCAAATATAACTTTGCAGAACACAAGGTAAGAGAGTTAGCAAACGGTTCCCAGAAGGGAAGGGTGGAACTCTGTGTGATGAAGTCACACATCAGAAAGCAATCTCTTAGAAAGCTTCTCTCTGGTTATGATCTAAAGATATTTCCTTTTCACCATGGGCCCCTATGGGCTCCCAAATCTCACTTTGCAGATTCCACGAAACGAGTTTTAGCAAACTGCTTCCTGAGAACTAAGCTGTAACACTGTGAGAGGAATTCACAGATCACAAAGAAGTTTCTCAGAAAGCATCTTTCACGTTTTGAACTGATGATATTTCCTTTATCAACATAGGCCTCAATGTGAACCACAGAGGTAATTCTCAGGTTCCTCAAAAACAGTGACAATGGACTTTTGCAGGAAATAGAAGTGTAACTCTCTGCGATGAATTCACACATCTCCAAGAAGTTTCTAGGAAAACTGCTTGCTAGTTTTCAACTGAGGATATTTCCTTTGTCACCCTAAGCTTCATTGTGTTCAGAATTATCCATTGCAGATTTCCCGAAAACTCTGTTAGCAAACTAAACACTAAAGAGAAAGGTGTAACTCTGTGAGTTGCATTAACTTATCGCAATGCAGATTCTCAGAAGGCTTCTTTCCAGTTTTCATCTGAGGATATTTATTCTTTCACCATAGCCCTCAATGAGCTCCCAAACATCACTTTGCAGAACACAAGATAACAGAGTTAGCAAACTGTTCCAAGAAGGGAAGGGTGGAACTCTGTGTGATGAAGTCACATATCAGAAAGCAATCTCTCAGAAAGCTTCTCTCTAGTTATTATATGAGGATATATCCATGTTCACCATGGGCAATTATGGGCTCCCAATCTCACTTTACAGATTCCACAAACGAGTGTTAGCAATCTTCTTCCTGAGAACTAAGCTGTAACTCTGTGAGAGGAATTCACACATCACAAAGAAGTTTCTCAGAAAGCTTCTTTTAACTTTTGAACTGAAGATATTTCCTTTATAATCGTGGGCCTCAATGCGATCCAAAGAAGTCCTTCTCAGGTTCCTCAAAAACCGTGATAATGGATTGTTGCAGGAAACAAAAGTGTAACTCTGTGCGATGAGTTCACACAACACCTAGAAGTTTCTAGTAAAGCTTCTTTCTAGTTTTCATCTGAGGATATTTCCTTTCTCATCGTAAGCTTCATTGCGTTCAGAAGTATCCCATTGCCGATTTCCAGAAAACTGGGTTAGCACACTGAACACTGAAGAGAAAGGTGTAACTCTGTGAGTTGCATTCACACATCGCAATGCAGTTTCTTTGAAGGCTTCTTTCCAGTTTTCAAATTAGGATATTTCCTTTTTCACCATAGCCCTCAATGAGCTCCCAAATATCACTTTGCAGAACACAAGATAACAGAGTTGGCAAACTGTTCCAAGAAGGGAAGGGTGGAACCCTGTGTGATTAAGTCACACATCAGAAAGCAATCTCTCAGAAAGCTTCTCTCTAGTAATTATCTGATGATATTTCCTTTTTCACCATGGGCCCCTATGGGCTCCCAAATCTCACTTCGCAGATTCCACGAAAAGAATACTTGCAAACTGCTTCATGAGAACTAAGCTGTAACTCTGTCAGAGGAATTCAAAGATCACAAAGAAGTTTCCCAGAGAGCCTTTTCACGTTTTGAACTGATGATATTTCATTTTTCAGCGTAGGCCTCAATGCGATTCAAAGTATTCCTTCTCAGGTACCTCAAAAACAGTGATAATGGACTGTTGCAGGAAACATAAGTGTAGCTCTGTGGGATGAATTCACACATCACCAAGAAGTTTCTAAGAAAGCTTCTTTCTTGTTTTCATCTGAGGATATGGATAAATCCTTTGTCACAATAAGCTTCATTGCGTTCAGAAGTATCCCATTGAAGAATTCCAGAAAACTGTGTTAGCACACTGAACACTGAAGAAAAAGGTGTAACACTGTGATTTGCATTCAGACATGTAAATGCAGTTTCTCAAAAGGCTTCTTGCCAGTTTTCATCTGAGGATATTTCCTTTTTCACCATAGCCCTCAAAGGGCTCCGAAATATCACTTTGCAGAACACAAGATAACAGAGTTAGCAAACTGTTCCAAGAGGGGAAGGGTGGAATTCTGTGTGATGAAGTCACACATCAGAAAGCAATCTCTCAATAAGCTTCTCTAGAGCTATTATCTGAGGATATTTCCTTTTTCACCATGGGCCCCTATGGGCTGCCAAATCTCACTTTGCAGATTCCACGAAAAGAGTGTTTGCAACCTGCTTCCGTAGAACTAAGCTGTAACTCTGTGAGAGGAATTCACAGATCACAAAGAAGTTTCGCAGAAAGCTTCTTTCACGTTGTGAACTGATGATATTTCCTTTATCAGCATAGGCCTCATTGTGATAAAAAGAATTCCTTCTCAGGTTTTCAATAACAGTGATAATGGACTGTTGCAGGAAACATAAGTGTAACTCCCTGAGATGAATTCACGCATCACCAAGAATTTTTAGGAAAGCTTCTTTCTAGTTTTCATCTGAGGATATTTCCATTGTCACCGTAAGCTTCATTGTGTTCAGAAGTATCCCATTGCAGATTTCCAGAAAACTGTGTTAGCACACTGAACACTGAAGAGAAAGGTGTAACTCTGTGAGTTGCATTCACACATCGCAATGCAGTTTCTCAGAAGGCTTCTTTCCCGTTTTCATCTGAGGATATTTCCTTTTTCACCATAGCCCTCATTGAGCTCCCAAATATCACTTTGCAGAACACAAGATAACAGAGTTAGCAAACTGTTCCAAGAAGGGAGGGGTGGAATTCTGTGTGATGAAGTCACACATCAGAAAGCAATCTCTCAGAAAGCTTCTCTCTAGTTATTATCTGAACAGATATCCATTTTCACCATGGGCTCCAATGGGCTCCCAAATCACACTTTTCAGATTCCACGAAAAGAGTGTTAGAAAACTGCTTCCTGAGATCCAAGCTGTAACTCTGTGGGAGGAATTCACAGATCACAAAGAAGTTTCTCAGAGAGTTTCTTTCACGTTTTGGACTGATGATAATTTATTTATCAGAGTAGGGCTCAATGCGATCCAAAGTATTCCTTCTCAGTTACCTCAAAACGAGTGATAATGGACTGTTGCAGGAAACATAAGTGTAACTGTGTGAGATGAATTCACATATGACCAAGAAGTTTCTAGGAAACCTTCTTTCAAGTTTTCATCTTAGGATATTTCCTTTGTCACTGTAAGCTTCATTGCGTTCAGAAGTATCCCATTGCACATTTCCAGAAAACTGTGTTAGCACACTGAACACTGAAGAGAAAGGGGTAACTCTGTGAGTTGCATTCACACATCGCAATGCAGTTTCTCAGAAGGCTTCTTTCCAGTTTTCATCTGAGGATATTTCCTTTTTCAGATAGCCTCAATGAGCTCCCAAATATCACTTTGCAGAACACAAGATAACAGAGTTAGCAAACTGTTCCAAGAAGGGAAGGGTGGAACTCTGTGTGATGAAGTCACACATCAGAAAGCAATCTCTCAGAAAGCTTCCCTCTAGTTATTATCTGAGGATATTTCGTATTTCACCATGGGCCCCTAGGGCTCCCAAATCTCACTTTGCAGATTACACGAAAAGAGTGTTAGCAAACTGCTTCCTGAGAACTAAGATGTAACTCTATGAGAAGAATTCACAGATCACAAAGAAGTTTCTCAGATAGCTTCTTTCACGTTTTGAACTGATGATATTTCCTTTATCAGCGTCGGCCTCAAAGCCATCCAAAGAAGTCCTTCTCAGGTTCCTCAAAAACAGAGATAAGCGACATTTGCAGGAAACACGAGTGTAACTCTGTGAGATAAATTCACACATCACTAAGAAATTTCTAGGAAAGCTTCTTTATAGTTTTCATCTGAGGGTATTTCCTTTGTCACCGTAAGCTTCATTTCGTTCAGAAGTATCCCACTGCAGATTTCCAGAAAACTGTGTTAGCACAGTGAACACTGAAGAGGAAGGTGTAAGTCTGTGAGTTGCATTCACACTTCGCAATGCAGTTTCTCAGAAGGATTTTTTCCAGTTTTCATCTGAGGATATTTCCTTTTCCACCGTAGCCCTCAATGAGCTCCCAAATATCACTTTGCAGAACACAAGATAACAGAGTTATAAAGCTGTTCCAAATAGGGAAGTGTGAAACTCTTTGTGATGAAGTCACACAACAGAAAGCAATCCCACAGAAATCTTCTCTCTAGTTATTATCTCAGGATATTTCCCTTTTCTCCATGGGCCCCTATCGGCTCCCAAGTCTCACTTTGCAGATTCCACGAAAAGAGGGTTAGCAAACTGCTTCCTGAGAAATAAGCTGTAACTCTGTGACGGGAATTCACAGATCACAAAGAAGGTTCTCAGAAAGCTTCTTTCACATTTTGAACGGATGAAATTTCCTTTATCAGCGTAGGCCTCAATGCGATCCAAAGAAGTCCTTCTCAGGTTCCTCAAAAACAGTGATAAAGGTCTGTTGCAGGAAACATAAGTGTTACTCTGTGAGATGAATTCACACATCACCAAGAAGTTTCTAGGAAAGTTTCTTTCTATTTTCATCTGAGGATATTTCCTTTGTCACCGTAAGTTTCATTCCGTTCAGAAGTATCCCATTGCAGATTTCCAGAAAACTGTGTTAGCACACTGAACACTGAAGAGAAAGGGGTAACTCTGTGTGTTGCATTCACACATCGAAATGCAGTTTCTCAAAAGGCTTCTTTACAGTTTTCATCTGAGGATATTTCCTCTTTCAGATAGCCCTCAATGAGCTCCCAAATATCACTTTGCAGAACCCAAGATAACAGAGATAGCAAAGTGTTCCAAGAAGGGAAGGGTGCAAATCTGTGTGATGAAGTCACACATCAGAAAGCAATCTCTCAGAAAGCTTCTCTCTAGTTGTTATCTGAGGGTATTTCCTTTTTCACCATGGGCCCTTATGGGCTCCCAAATCTCACTTTGCAGATTCCACGAAAAGAGTGTTAGCAAACTGCTTCCTGAGAACTAAGCTGTAATTCTGTGAGAGGAAATCACAGATCACAAAGAAGTTTCTCATAAAGCTTCTTTCACGTTTTGAACTGAAGATATTTCCTTTAGCAGCATAGGCCTCAATGCGGTCAAAAGAAGTCCTTCTAAGGTTCCTCAGAAAAAGTGATAATGGACTTTTGCAGGAAACCTAAGTGGAACTCTGTGAGATGAATTCACCCATCACGAAGAAGTTTCTATGAACGCTTACTTTTCCTTTTCAAATGAGGATATTTCCTTTGTCACCGTAAGCTTCATTGCGTTCAGATGTATCCCATTGCAGATTTCCAGAAAACTGTGTTAGCACCTTGAACACTGGAGAGAAAGGTGTAACTCTGTGAGTTGCATTCACACATCGCAATGCAGTGTCTTGGAAGGCTTCTTTCCCGTTTTCATCTGAGGATATTTCCTTTCTCAGATAGCCCTCAATGAGCTCCCAAATATCACTTTGCGGAACACAAGATAACAGAGTTAGCAAACTGTTCCAAGAAGGGAAGGGTGGAACTATGTGTGATGAAGTCACACATCAGAAAGCAATCTCTCAGAAAGCTTCTCTCTAGTTATTATCTGAGAATATTTCCTTTTTCACCATGGGCCCCTATGGACTCGTAAATCTCACTTTGCAGATTGCACGAAAAGAGTGTTAGCAAACTGCTTCCTGAGAACTAAGCTGTAACTCTGTGAGTGGAATTCACAGATCACAAAGTAGTTCCTCAGAAAGCTTCTTTCACGTTTTGAACTGATGATATTTCCTTTATCAGCGTAGGCCTCAAAGTGATCCAAGAAATCTTCTCAGGTTCCTGAAAAACATTGATAATGGACTGTTGGAAGAAAGAGTAGTGTAACTCTGTGAGATGAATTCACACATCAGCAAGAAGTTTCTGGGAAAGCTTCTTTCTAATTTTCATCTGAGGATATATCTTTTGTTACCGTAAGTTTCATTGCGTTCAGAAGTATCCCATTGCAGATTTCCAGAAAACTGTGTTAGCATATTGAACACTGAAGAGAAAGGTGTAACTCTGTGAGTTGCATTCACACATCGCAATGCAGTTCCTCAGAAGGCTTCTTTCCAGTTTTCATCTGAGGATATTTCCTTTTCCACCATAGCCCTCAATGAGCTACCAAATATCACTTTGCAGAACACAGGACAACAGAGATAGCAAACAGTTCCAAGAAGGGAAGGGTGGAACTCTGTGTGATGAAGTCACACATCAGAAAGCAATCTCTCTGAAATCTTCTCTCTAGTTATTATCTAAGGATATTTCCTTTTCCACCATGGGCCCCTATGGGCTCCCAAATCTCACATTGCAGATTCCACGAAAAGAGTGTCAGCAAACTGCTTTCTGAGAAGTAAGCTTTAACTCTGTGAGAGGAATTCCCAGATCCAAAGAAGTTTCTCAGAAACCTTCTTTCATGGTTTCCACTGCTCTTATTTCCTTTATCAGCATAGGCCTCAATGTGATCCAAAGAAGTCCTTCTCAGGTTCCTCAAAAACAGTGATAATGGACTGTTGCAGGAAACATAACTGTAACTCTGTGAGATGAATTCACACATCACCAAGAAGTTTCTAGGAAAGTTTCTTTCTAGTTTTCAACTGAGGATATTTCCTTTATCACCGTAAGCTTCATTGCCTTCAGAAGCATCCCATTGCAGATTTCCTGAACACTGTGTTAGCACACTGAACACTGAAAAGTAAGGTGTAACTCTGTGAGTTGCATTCAGACATTGCAATACAGTTTCTCAGAAGCCTTCTTTCCAGTTTTCATCTGAGGATATTTCCTTTTTCACCATAGCCCTCAATGAGCTCCCAAATATCACTTTGCAGAACCCAAGATAGTAGAGTAAGCAAACTGTTCCAAGAAGGGAAGGGTGGAACTCTGTGTGTTGGAGTCACACATCAGAAAGCAATCTCTCTGAAAGCTTGTCTCTAGTTATTATCTGAGGATATTTCTTTTTTCACCTTGGGCCCCTATGATCTCCCAAATCTCACTTTGCAGATTCCCCGAAAAGTGTGTTAGCACACTGCTTCCTGAGAACAAAGGTGTAACTCTGAGACAGGAATTCACAGATCACAAAGAAGTTTCTCAGAAAGCTTCTTTCACCTTTTGAACTGATGATATTTCCTTTATCATCTTAGGCTTCAATGCGATCCAAAGAAGTCCTTCTCAGTTACCTCAAAAAGAGTGATAATGGACTGTTGCAGGAAAGATAAGTGTAACTCCGTGAGATGAATTCACACATCACTAAGAAGTTTCTAGGAAAGCTTCTTTCTAGTTTTCAACTGACGATATTTCCTTTGTAACCGGAAGCTTCATTGCATTCATAAGTATCCCATTGCAGATTTCCAGAAAACTGTGTCAGCAAACTGAACACTGAAGAGTAACTTATAACTCTGTGACTTGCATTCACACATCGAAATCCAGTTTCTCAGGGGGTTTCTTTCCAAATTTCATGTGAGGATATTTCCTTTTTCACCCTAGCCCTCAATGAGCTCCCAACTATCACTTTGCAGTATCCAACAGAACACAGTGAGCAAACTCTTACAAGAAGAGAAGGTTGGAATTCTGTGTGATAACGTCACCCATCAGAAAGCAATCTCTCAGAAAGCTTCTCTCTACTTATTATCTGAGGATATATCCTTTTTCACCATGGGCCCCTCTGGGCTCCCAAATCTCACTTTGCAGATTCCACGTAAAGTGTGTTAGCAAACTGCTTCCTGAGAACTAAGCTGTAAGTCTGTGAGAGGAATTCACAGATCACAAAGAAGTTTCTCAGAAAGCTTCTTTCACGTTTTGAACTGATGATATTTCCTTTATCAGCGTAGGCCTCAATGCGATCAAAAGAAGTCTTTCTCGGGTTCCTCAAAAAGAGTGAGAATGGACTGCTGCAAGAAACATATGTGTAACTCTGTGAGATAAATTCACCCATCAAGAAGAAGTTTCTGGGAAAGCTTCTTTCTCGTCTTCAACTGAGGATATTTCCTTAGTCTCCGTAAGCTTCATTCCGTTCAGAAGTATCCCATTGCAGATTTCCAGGAAACGGTGTTAGCACACAGAACACTGAAGAGAAAGGTGTTATACTCTGAGTTACCTTCACACATCACAATGCAGTTTCTCAGAAGGCTTCTTTCCAGTTTACATCTGAGGATAGTTCCTTTTTCACCATGGGAACCTGTGTTCTCCCAAATATCACTTTGCAGAACAGAAGATAACAGAGTTAGAAAACTGTTCCAAGAAGGGAACGGTGGAACTCTGTGTGATGAGTTCACACATCAGAAAGCAATCTCTCAGAAAGTTTCTCTGTGCTTATTATCTCAGGATATTTCCTTTTTCACCATGATCCCCTATGGGCTCCCAAACCTCACATTGCAGATTCCACGAAAAGAGTGTTAGCAAGCTGCTTCCAGAAAAATAAGCTGTAACTCTGTGAGAGGAACTCACAGATGACAAAGAAGTTTCTCAGAAAGCTTCTTTCACCTTTTGAACTGATGATATTTTATTTATCAGCGTAGTCCTCAATGCTATCCAAACTACTCCTTCTCTGGTCCCTCAAAACAGTGATAATGGATTGTTGCAGGAAAAGTAAGTATAACTCTGTGAGAGGAATTCATACATCACGAAGAAGTTTCTAGGAAAGCTTCTTTCTAGTTTTCACCTGAGGATATTTCTTTTGTCTCCATAAGCTTCATTGCGTTCAGAAGTATCCCATTGCAGATTTCCAGAAAACTGTGTTAGCACACTGAACACTGAGAGAAACGTGTAACTCTGTGAGGTGCATTCACACATCGCAATGCAGTTTCTCAGAACGCTTCTTTCCAGTTTTCATCTGAGGATATTTCCTTTTCCACCATAGCCCTAAATGAGCTCCCAAATATCACTTAGCAGAACACAAGATCACAGAGTTAGCAAACTGTTCCAAGAAGGGAAGGGTGGAACTCAGTGTGATGAAGTCACACATCAGAAAGCAATCTCTCAGAAAGCTTCTCTCTTGTTATAATGTGAGGATATTTCCTTTTTCACCATGGACCACTATGGGCTCCCAAATATCACTTTCCAGAATCCACGAAAAGAGTGTTAGCAAACTGCTTCCTGAAGTCTAAGTTATAAGTCTGTGAGATGAACTCACAAATCAGAAAGGACTCTCTCAGAAAGCTTCTTTCACGTTTTGAACGGAGGAAATTTCCTTTATCAGCGTAGGCCTCAATGCGATCCAAGGAAGCCCTTCTCAGGTTCCTCAAAGACAGTGTTAATATTCTGCTCCACGAAACATAAGTGTAACTCTGGAAGATGAATTCACACATCACCAAGAAGATTCTAAGAAAGCTCCTTTATAGTTTTCATCTGTGGATATTTCCTTTGTCACCGTAAGGTTCATTGCGCTATGAATTATCTAATTGCAGATTTCCAGAAAACTGTGTTAACAAACTGACCACTGAAGAGAAACGTGAAACTCTGTGAGTTTCATTCACACCTGGCAATGCAGTTTCTCAGAAAGCTTCTCTTTAGTTATTATGTGAGGATATTTCCTTTTTCACCATAGCCCTCAATGAGCTCCCAAATATACCTTTGCAGAATCCACGAAAACAGTGTTAGCAAACTGTTCCAAGATGGGAAGGGTGGAATTCTGTGCGATGAAGCCACACATCAGAAAGGAATCTCTCAGAAAGCTTCTCTCTAGTTATTACGTGAGGATATTTCCTTTTTCACCATGGGCCCCTACGGGCTCCCAAATATCACTTTCCAGATTCCACGAAAAGAGTGTTAGCAAACTGCTTCCTGAAGTCTACGTTATAAGTCTTTGAGACGAACTCACATATCAGAAAGGAGTTTCTCAGAAAGCTTCTTTCTCCTTTTGAACTGATGAAATTTCCTTTGTCAGTGTAGACCTCAAAGCAATCCATAGAAGCCCTTCTCAGGTTCCTCAAAGACAGTGTTAATGGACTGCTCCACGAATCATAAGTGTAACTCTGTGAGATGAATTCACACATCACCCAGAAGTTTCTATGAAAGCTTCTTTTTAGTTTTCATCTGAGGATATTTCCTTTGTCACCGTAAGCTTGATTGCGCTAAGAGGTATCCCATGCAGATTTCCAGAAAACTGTGTCAACAAACTGATCACTGAAGAGAAACGTGTTACTCTGTGAGTTGCATTCACTCATGGCAATGCAGTTTCTCAGAAGGCTTCTTTCCAGTTTTGATCGGAGGATATTTCCTTTTTCACCAGAGCCCTCAATGAGCTCCCAAATATAACTTTGCAGAATCCACGACAACAGTGTTAGCAAACTGTTCCAAGATGGGAAGCTTGGAACTCTGTGTGATGAAGTCACACATCACAAAGCAATCTCTCAGAAAGCTTCTCTCTTGTTATAATGTGAGGATATTTCCTTTTTCACCATGGACCACTATGGGCTCCCAAATATCACTTTCCAGAATCCACGAAAAGAGTGTTAGCAAACTGCTTCCTGAAGTCTAAGTTATAAGTCTGTGAGATGAACTCACAGATCAGAAAGGACTCTCTCAGAAAGCTTCTTTCACGTTTTGAACGGAGGAAATTTCCTTTATCAGCGTAGGCCTCAATGCGATCCAAGGAAGCCCTCCTCAGGTTCCTCAAAGACAGTGTTAATATTCTGCTCCACGAAACATAAGTGTAACTCTGGAAGATGAATTCACACATCACGAAGAAGTTTCGAGGAAAGCTTCCTTCTAGTTTTCATCTGAGGAAATTTCCTTTGTCACCGTAAGCTTCATTGCGATAAGAGGAATCCCATTGCAGTTTTCCAGAAAACTTGGTTAGCAAACTGATCACTGAAGAGAAACGTGTAACTCTGTGAGTTGCATTCACTCATGGCAATGCAGTTTCTCAAAAAGCTTCTCTTTAGTTATTATTTGAGGATATTTCCTTTTTCACTATGGGCCCCTATGTGCTCCCAAATATCCCTTTCCAGATTCCACAAAAAGAGTGTTAGCAAATGGCCTCCTTATGTCTGAGTTATAAGCCTTTGAGATGGACTCACAGATCAGAAAGAAGTTTCTCAGAAAGCTTCTTTCACGTTTTGAACGGATGATATATCCTTTATCAGCATAGGCCACAATGCTATCCAAAGAAGCCCTTCTCAGGTTCCTCAAAGACAGTGTTAATGGACTGCTCCACGAATCATAAGTGTTACTCTGGAAGATGAATTCACACATCACCAAGAAGTTTCTAAGAAAGCTTCTTTCTTGTTTTCATCTGTGGATAATTCCTTTGTCACCGTAAGGTTCATTCCGCTATGATGTATCTAATTGCAGATTTCCAGAAATCTGTGTTAACAAACTGATCACTGAAGAGAAACGTGTAACTCTGTGAGTTGCATTCACACATGGCAACGCAGTTTCTCAGAAGGCTTCTTTCCAGTTTTGATCTGAGGAGATTTCCTTTTTCACCATAGCCCTCAATGAGCTCCCAAATATACCTCCGCAGACTCCATGACAACAGTGTTAGCAAACTGTTCCAAGAAGGGAAGGGTGGAACTCTGAGTGTTGAAGTCACACATCAGAAAGCAATCTCTCAGAAAGCTTCTCTGTATTTATTATGTGAGGATATTTCCTTTTTCAACATGGGCCCCTATGGGCTCCCAAATATCAATTTACAGAATCCACGAAAAGAGTGTTAGCAAACTGCTTCCTGAAGTCTAAGTTATAAGTCTGTGAGATGAACTCACAGATCAGAAAGGACTCTCTCAGAAAGATTCTTTCACGTTTTGAACGGAGGAAATTTCCTTTATCAGCGTAGGCCTCAATGCGATCCAAGGAAGCCCTTCTCAGGTTCCTCAAAGACAGTGTTAATATTCTGCTCCACGAAACATAAGTGTAACTCTGGAAGATGAATTCACACATCACCAAGAAGTTTCGAAGAAAGCTTCCTTCTAGTTTTCATCTGAGGAAATTTCCTTTGTCACCGTAAGCTTCATTGCGATAAGAGGAATCCCATTGCAGATTTCCAGAAAACTTGGTTAGCAAACTGATCACTGAAGAGAAACGTGTAACTCTGTGAGTTGCATTCACTCATGGCAATGCAGTTTCTCAGAAAGCTTCTCTTTAGTTATTATTTGAGGATATTTCCTTTTTCACTATGGACCCCTATGTGCTCCCAAATATCCCTTTCCAGATTCCACGAAAAGAGTGTTAGCAAATGGCCTCCTTAAGTCTTAGTTATAAGCCTTTGAGATGGACTCACAGATCAGAAAGAAGTTTCTCAGAAAGCTTCTTTCACGTTTTGAACGGATGATATTTCCTTTATCAGCGTAGGCCACAATGCTATCCAAAGAAGCCCTTCTCAGGTTCCTCAAAGACAGTGTTAATGGACTGCTCCAAGAAAGTAAGTGTAACTCTGTGAGATGAATTCCCACATCACCAAGATGTTTCTAGGAAAGCTTCTTTCTAGTTTTCATCTGAGGATATTTCCCTTGTCACCGTAAGCTTCATTGCGCTATGAAGTATCTAATTGCAGATTTCCAGAAAACTGTGTTAACAAACTGATCACTGAAGAGAAACGTGTAACTCTGTGAGTTGCATTCAAACATGGCAGTGCAGCTTCTCAGAAGGCTTCTTTCCAGTTTTAATCTGAGGATATTTACTTTTTCACCACAGCCCTCTATGAGCTCCCAAATATCACTTTAGAATCCACGACAACAGTGTCAGCAAACTGTTCCAAGAAGGGAAGGGTGGAATTCTCTGTGATTAAGTCACACATCAGAAAGCAATATCACAGTAAGCTTCTCTCTAGTTATTATCTGAGGAGATTTCCTTTTTCACCATGGGCCCCTATGGGCTCCCAAATCTCACTTTGCAGATTCTCTGAAAAGAGTGTTAGCAAACTGCTTCCTGAGAAAGAAGCTGTAACTCTGTGAGAGGAATTCACAGATCACAAAGAATTTTCTCAGAAAGGTTCTTTCACGTTTTGAACTGATGATATTTCCTTTATCAGCAACAGCCTCAAAGTGATCCAAAGAAGTCTTTCTCAGGTTCCTCAAAAATAGTGATAATGGACTGTTGCAGGAAACATAAGTGTAACTCTGTGAGATGAATTCACACATCACCAGGAAGTTTCTAGGGAAGCTTCTTTCTAGTTTTCAAATAAGGATATTTCCTGTCTCCGTAAGCTTCATTACGTTCAGAAGTATCCCATTGCAGATTTCCAGAACACTGTGTTAGCACATTGAACACTGAAGAGAATGGTGTAACTCTGTGACTTGCATTCACACATCACAATGCAGTTTCTCAGAAAACTTCTTTCGAGTTTTCATCTGAGGATATTTCCTTTCTCACCATAGCCCTCAATGAGCTTTGGTGAAAAACCTTTGCAGAACACAAGATACACAGAGTTAAAAAACTGTTCCAAGAAGGGAAGGGTGGAACTCTCTGTCATGAAGTCACACATCAGAAAGCAATGTCTCAGAAAGCTTCTCTCTGCTTATTATCTGAGGATGTTTCCTTTTTCACCATCGGCCCCTATGGGCTCCCAAATCTCACTTTGCAGATTCCACGAAAAGAGTGTTAGCAATCTGCCTCCTGAGAACTAAGCTATAAATCTGTAAGAGGAATTCACAGATCATAAATAAGTTTCTCAGAAAGCTTCTTTCGCGTTTTGAACTGATGATATTTTATTTATCAGCATAGGCCTCAATGCGATCCAATGTATTCCTTCTCAGGTACCTCAAAAACAGTGATAACGGATTGTTGCATGAAACATACGTGTAACTCTGTGATATGAATTCACACATCACCAAGAAGTTTCTAGGAAAACTTCTTTCAAGTTTTCATCTGAGGATATTTCCTTTGTCTCTGTAAGCTTCATTGCGTTCAGAAGTATCCCATTGCAGATTTCCAGAAAACTGTGTTAGCACACTGAACACTGAAGAGAAAGGTGTAACTCGGTGAGTTGCATTCACACTTCGCAATTCAGTTTCTCAAAGGCTTCTTTCCAGTATTCATCTGAGGATATTTCCTTTTTACCAAAGCCCTCGATGAGCTCCCAAATATCATTTTGCAGAACCCAACACAAGAGAGTGAGCAAACTGTTCCAAGAAGGCAAGGGTGGAACTCTGTGTGTTGAAGTCACACATCAGAAAGCAATCTCTCAGAAAGCTTCTCTCTAGTTATTATATGACAGTATTTCCTTTTTCACCATGGGCCCCTATGGGCTCCCAAATCTCACTTTGTAGGTTCCACGAAAAGAGTTTTAGCAAACTGCTCCCTGAGAACTAAGCTGTAACTCTTAGAGGATTCCACAGATCAAAAAGTGGTTTCTCAGAAAGCTTCTTTCACGTTTTGAACTGATGATATTTCCTTATCAGCGTAGGCCTCAATGCGACCGAAAGAAGTCCTTCTCAGGTTCCTCAAAAACAGTGATAATGGACTGTTGCAGGAAACATAAGTGTATCTCTGTGTGATGAATTCACACATCACCAAGAATTTTCTAGGAAAGCTTCTACCTAGTTTTCATCTGACGATATTTCAATTTGTCACCGTAAGCTTCATTGCGTTCAGAAGTATCCCACGGCAGATTTCCAGAAAACTGTGTTAACAAACTGAACACTGAAGATAAAGGTATAACTCGGTGAGTTGCATTCACACATCGCAATGCACTTTCTCAAAGGCTTCTTTCCAGTTTTCATCTGAGGATATTTCCTTTTCCACCGTAGCCCTCAATATGCTCCCAAATATCACTTTGCAGAACCCAACAAAACAGAGTGAGCAAACTGTTCCAAGAAGGGAAGGGTAGAACTCTGTGTGATGAAGTCACATATCAGAAAGCAATCTCTCAGTAAGCTTCTCTGTAGTTATTATCTGAGGATATTTCCTTTTTCATCATGGGCCCCTAAGGGCTCCCAAATCTCACTTTGCAGATTCCAGGAAAAGAGGGTCAGCAAACCGCTTGCGGAGAACAAAGCTGTAACTCTGTGAGAGGAATCCACAGATCACAAAGAAGTTTCTCCGAAATCTTCTTTCACGTTTTCAACTGATTATATTTTATTTATCAACATAGGCTCAATGCGATCCAACGTATTCCTTGTCAGGAACCTCAAAAAGAGTGATAATGGATTGTTGCAGGAAAAATAAGTGTAACTCTGTGAGATGAATTCACACATCACCAAGAAGTTTCTAGGAAAGCTTCTTTCTAGTTTTCATCTGAGGATATTTCCTTTTTCACCGTAAGCTTCATTGCATTCAGAAGTATCACATTGCCGATTTCCAGAAAACTGTGTTAGCACACTGAACACTGAAGAAAAAGGTGTAACTTTGTGAGTTGCAATCACACATCGCAATTCTGTTTCTCAGAAGGCTCCTTCCAGTTTTCATCTGAGGATATTTCCGTTTTCACCGTAGGCCACAATGAGCTCCCAAATATCACTATGCAGAACACAAGATAACAGAGTTAGTAAACTGTTCCAACAAGGGAAGGGTTGAACTCTGTGTGATGAAGTCACACATTAGAAAGCAATCTCTCAGAAAGCTTCTCTCTCCTCATTATCTGAGCATATTTCCTTTTTCACCATGGGCCCCTATGGGCTCCAAATCACAATTAGCAGATTCCACGAAAAGAGGGTTAGCAAACTGCTTCCTGAGAACTAAGCTGTAACTCTGTGAGAGGAATTCACACATCACAAAGAAGTTTCTCAGAAGGCTTCTTTCTCGTTTTGAACTGATGATATTTCCTTTATCAGCGTAGGCCTCAATTCGACCCAAAGAAGTCCTTCTCAGGTTCCTCAAAAACAGTGATAATGGACTTTTGCCCGAAACATCAGTGTAACTCTGTGAGATGAATTCACACATCACCAAGAAGTTTCTAGGAATGCTTCCTTCAAGGTTTCATCTGAGGATATTTCCTTTGTCACCATATGCTTCATTGCGTTCAGAAGTATCCCATTGCAGATTTCCAGAAAACTGTGGTAGCACACTGAACACTGAAGAGAAAGGTGTAACTCTGTGACTTGCATTCACACATCGCAATGCAGTTTCTCAGAAGGCTTCTTTCCAGTTATCATCTGAGGATATTTCCTTTTTGACCATAGCCCTCAATGAGCTCCCAAATATCACTTTGCTGAACACAAGATAACAGAGTTAGCAAACTTTTCCAGGAAGGGAAGGGCGGAACTCTGTGTGATGAATTCACACATCAGAAAGCAATCTCTCAGGAAGCTTCTCTCTGGTGATTATCTGAGGATACTTCCTTTTTACCATGGGCCTCTATATACTCCCAAATCTCACTGTGCATATTGAATGAAAAGAGTGTTAGCAAACTGCTTCCTGAGAACAAAGCTGTAACTCTGTGAGAGGAATTCACAGATCACAAAGAAGTTTCTCAGAAAGCTTCTTTCACGTTTTGAACTGATGATATTTCCTTTATCATCATAGGCGTCAATGCCATCAAAAGACATCCTGCTCAGGTTCCTCAAAAACAGTGATAATGGACTGTTGCATGAAACATAAGTGTAACTCTGTGAGATGAATTCACACATCACCAAGAGGTTTCTAGGAAGGATTCTTTCTAGTTTTCATCTGAGGATATTTGCCTTTTCACCATAAGCTTCATTGCGTTCAGAAGTATCCCACTGCAGATTTTCAGTAAACTGTGTTAGCACACTGAACACTGAAGAGAAAGGTGTAACTCTGTGAGTTGCATTCACACATCGCAATGCAGTTTTTCAGAAGGCTTCTTTCCCGTTTTCATATGACGATATTTCCTTTTCCACCATAGCCCTGAAAGAGCTCCCAAATATAACTTTGCAGAACACAAGGTAAGAGAGTTAGCAAACGGTTCCCAGAAGGGAAGGGTGGAACTCTGTGTGATGAAGTCACACATCAGAAAGCAATCTCTTAGAAAACTTCTCTCTAGTTATGATCTAAGGATATTTCCTTTTCACCATGGGCCCCTATGGGCTCCCAAATCTCACTTTGCAGATTCCACGAAACGAGTTTTAGCAAACTGCTTCCTGAGAACTAAGCTGTAACACTGTGAGAGGAATTCACAGATCACAAAGTAGTTTCTCAGAAAGCATCTTTCATGTTTTGAAATGATGATATTTCCTTTATCAACGTAGGCCTCAATGTGAACCACAGAAGTAATTCTCAGGTTCCTCGAAAACAGTGACAATGGACTTTTGCAGGAAATAGAAGTGTAACTCTCTGCGATGAATTCACACATCTCCAAGAAGTTTCTAGGAAAACTTCTTGCTAGTTTTCAACTGAGGATATTTCCTTAGTCACCGTAAGCTTCATTGTGTTCAGAAGTATCCATTGCAGATTTCCCGAAAACTCTTTTAGCAAACTAAACCCTAAAGAGAAAGGTGTAACTCTGTGAGTTGCATTCACACATCACAATGCAGTTTTTTAGAAGGCTTCTTTCCAGTTTTCATCTGAGGATATTTATTCTTTCACCATAGCCCTCAATGAGCTCCCAAACATTACTTTGCAGAATACAAGAAAACAGAGTTAGCAAAATGTTCCAAGAAGGGAAGGGTGGAACTCTGTGTGATGAAGTCACACATCAGAAAGCAATCTCTCAGAAAGCTTCTCTCTAGTTATTATATGAGGATATATCCATTTTCACCATGGGCAACTATGGGCTCCCAAATCTCACTTTACAGATTCCACGAAACGAGTGTTAGCAATCTTCTTCCTGAGAACTAAGCTGTAACTCTGTGAGAGGAATTCACAGATCACAAAGAAGTTTCTCAGAAAGCTTCTTTCACGATGTGAACTGATGATATTTCCTTTATCAGCGTAGACCTCATTGTGATAAAAAGAATTCCTTCTCAGGTTTTCAATAACAGTGATAATGGACTGTTGCAGGAAACATAACTGTAACACTGTGAGATGAATTCATACATCACCAAGAAGTTTCTACGAAAGCTTCTTTCTAGTTTTCTACTGAGCATATTTCCTTTGTCACCATAAGCTTCATGGCGTTCAGAAGTATCCCATTGCAGATTTCCAGAAAACTGTGTTAGCACACTGAAAATTGAAGAGAAACGTGTAACTCTGTGTGTTGCATTCACACATGGCAATGCAGTATCTCAGAAGGCTTCTTTCCAGTTTTCATCTGTGGATATTTCCTTTTTCACCATGGGCCCCTATGTGCTCCCAAATATCACTTTGCAGAACACAAGATAACAGAGTTAGCAAACTGTTCCAAGAAGGGAAGGGTGGAACTGTGTGTGATGAAGTCACACATCAGAAAGTAATCTCTTGGAAAGCTTCTCTCTACTTATTATCTGACTAAGTTTCCTTTTTCACCGTGGGCCCCTATGGGGTCCCAAATCTCACTTTGCAGATTCCACGAAAACAGTGTTAGCAAACTGCTTCCTGAGAACTAAGGTTTAACTCTGTAAGAGGAATTCACAGATCAGAAAGAAGTTTCTCAGAAAGCTTCTCTCACTTTCTGAACTGATGATATTTTATTTATCAGAGTCGGTCTCAATGCGATCCAAAGTATTCCTTCTCATGTACCTCAAATACAGTGATAATGGATTGTTCCAGGAAACTTAACTGTAACTCTGTGA
The DNA here is from genome assembly GCF_007565055.1 of Rhinopithecus roxellana. NCBI lineage: Eukaryota > Metazoa > Chordata > Mammalia > Primates > Cercopithecidae > Rhinopithecus > Rhinopithecus roxellana. The sequence goes on from NC_044559.1 coordinate 88,958,338, forward strand.
GATGAAATCACACATCACCAAGAAGTTTCTAGGAAAGCTTCTTTCTAGTTTTCATCTGAGCATATTTCCTTTGTCACCGTAAGCTTCATTGCGTTCAGAAGTATCAAATTGCAGATTTCCAGAGAACTTTGTTTGCACACTGAACACCGAAAAGAAAGGTGTAACTCTGTGCGTTGCATTCACACATCGCAATGCACTTACTCAGAAGGCTTATTTCCAGTTTTCTTCTGAATATATTTCCTTTTCCACCATAGCCCTCAATGAGCTGCCAAATATCACTTTGAAGAACACAAGATAACAGAGATAACAAACTGTTCCAAGAAGGGAAGGGTGGAACTCTGTGTGATGAAATCACACATCAGAAAGCCATCTCTCAGAAACTTCTCTCTACTTATTATCTGAGGATATATCCTTTTTCACCATGGGTCCCTATGGGCTCCCAAATCTCACATTGCAGATTCCACGAAAAGAGTGTTAGCAAACTGCTTATTGAGAACTAAGCTCTAACTCTGTGAGAGGAAGTCACAGAAAAAAAAAAGTTCCTTGAAACGTTTCTTTCATGTTTTGGACTGATGATATTTCCTTTAACAGCTTCTTCCTCAATGAGATCCGAAGAAGTGCTTCTGAGGTTCCTCAAAAACAGTGATAATGGACTGTTACAGGAATCAGAAGTGAAACTCTGTGAGATGAATTCACACATCACCAAGAAGTTTCTAGGAAAACTTTTCTCTGGTTTGCATCTCAGCATATTTCCCTTGTCACCGTAAGCTTCATTGCGTTCAGAAGTATGAAATTGCAGATTTCCAGAAAACTGTGTTAGCACACTGAACACTGAAGAGAAAGGGTTAACTCTGTGAGTTGCATTCACACATCGTAATGCAGTTTCTCAGAAGGCTTCTTTCCAGTTTTCATCTGAGGATATTTCCTTTTTCACCATAGCCCTCAAGGAGCTCCCAAATATCACTTTGCAGAAGACAAGATAACAGAGTTAGCAAACTGTTCCAAGAAGGGAAGGGTGGAACTCTGTGTGATGAAGTCACACATCAGAAAGCAATCTCTCAGAAAGCTTCTCTCTAGTTATTATCTGAGGATATTTCCTTTTTCACCATGGGCCCCTACGGACTCCCAAATCTCACTCTGCATATCCCACGAAAAGAATGTTAGCAAACTGCTTCCAGAGATCTAAGCTGTAACTCCGTGAGAGGAATTCACAGATCACAAATAAGTTTCTCAGAAAGCTTCTTTCACGTTTTGAACTGATGATATTTCCTTTATCAGCCTAGGCCTCAATGTGATCCAAAGAAGTCCTTCTCAGATTCCTGAAAAACAGTGATAACGGACTGTTGCAGGAAACATAAGTGGAACTCTGTGAGATGAAATCACACATCACCAAGAAGTTTCTAGGAAAGCTTCTTTCTAGTTTTCCTCTGAGGATATTTCCCTTGTCACCGTAGGCTTCATTGCGTTCAGAAGTATCCCATTGCAGATTTCCAGAAAAATGTGTTAACACACTGAACACTGAAGGGAAAGATGTAACTCCGTGACTTGCATTCACACATGTCAATGCAATTTGTCAGAAGGCTTCTTTCCAGTTTTCATCTGAGGATATTTCCTTTTCCACCACAGCCCTCCATGAGCTCCCAAATATCACTTTGCAGAACACAAGATAACAGAGTTAGCAAACTGTTCCAAGAAGGGAAGGGTGGAACTCTGTGTGATGAAGTCACACAGCAGAAAGCAATCTCTCGGAAAGCTACTCTCTAGTTATTATCTGAGGAAATTTCCTTTTTCACCATGGGCCCCTAGGGGCTCTCAAATCTCACTTTGCAGATTTCACGAAAAGAGTGTTAGCAAACTGCTTCTTGAGGACTAAGCTGTAACTCTGTGAGAGGAAATCACAGATCACAAAGAAATTTCTCAGAAAGCTTCTTTCACCATTTGAACTGATGATATTTCATTTATCAGCGTAGGCCTAAATGCGATCCAATGTAGTCCTTCTCAGGTTCCTCAAAAACAGTGATAATGGACTGTTGCAGGAAACATAAGTGTACCTCTGTGAGATGAATTCACACATCACCAAGAAGTTTCTAAAAAAGCATCTTTCTAGTTTTCATCTGAGGATATTTCCTTGGTCACCGTAAGCTTCATTGCGTTCAGAAGTATCTCATTGCAGAATTCCAGAAAACTGTTTTAGCACACTGATCACTGATGGGAAAGGTGTAACTCTGTGAGTTGCATTCACACATTCCAATGCAGTTTCTCAGAAGCCTTCTTTCCAGTTTTCATCTGAGGATATTTCCTTTTCCAACATAGCCCTCAATGAGTTCCCAAATATCACTTTGCAGAACACAACATAACAGAGTTAGCAAACAGTTCCAAGAAGGGAAGGGTGGAATTCTGTGTGATGAAATCACAGAACAGAAAGCAATCTCTCAGAAAGCTTCTCTCTAGTTATTATCTGAGGATATATCGTTTTTCACCGTGGGCCCCTATGGGCTCCCAAATCTCACTTTGCAGATTCCACGAAAAGAGTGTTAGCAATCCTCTTCTTGAGAACTAAGCTGTAACCCTGTGAGAGGAATTCACAGATCACAAAGAAATTTCTCAGAAAGCTTCTTTCACCATTTGAACTGATGATATATCCTTTACCAGCGCAGACCTCAATGCGATCCAAAGAAGTCCTTCTCAGGTTCCTCAAAAACAGTGAAAATGGACTGTTGCAAGAAACAAGGGTAACTGTGTGAGATGAATTCACACATCACCAAGAAGTTTTTTAAGAAAGCTTCTTCCTAGTTTTTACCTGAGGACATGTCGTTTGTCACCGAAAGCTTCATTGCGTTCAGAACCATCCCATTGAAGATTTCCAGAAAACTGTGTTAGCACACTGAACATTGAACAGAAAGGTGTAACTCTGTGACTTGCCTTCACACATCGCAATGCAGTTTCTCAGAAGGCTTCTTTCCAGTTTTCATCTGAGGATATTTCCTTTTTCACCATAGCCCTCAATGAGCTCCCAAATATCACTTTGCAGAACACAAGATAACAGGGTTAGCAAACTGTTCCAAGAAGGGAAGGGTGGAACTCTGTGTGATGAAGTCACACGTCAGAAAGCAATCTTTCAGAAAGCTTCTCTCTAGTTATTATCTGAGGATATTTCCCTTTTCACCTTGGTCCCCCAGGAGCTCCCAAATCTCACACTGCAGATTCTACGAAAAGAGGGTTAGCAAACTGCCACCAGAGAAATAAGCTGTAACTCTGTGAGAGGAATTCACAGACCACAAAGAAGTTTCTCACAAAGCTTCTTTCACCTATTGAACTGATGATATTTCCTTTATCAGCATAGGCCTCAATGCGATCCAAAGAAGTCCTTCTCAGGTCCCTCAAAAACAGTGATAATGGACTGTGGCAGGAAACATAAGTGTAACTCTGTGAGATGAATTCACACCTCACCAAGAAATTTCTAGGAAAGCTTCTTTCTAGTTTTCATCTGAGGATATTTCCTTTGTCACCGTAAGCTTCATTGCGTTCAGAAGCATCCCATTACAGATTTCCAGAAAACTGTGTTAGCACACTGAACACTGAAGACAAAGATGTAACTCTGTGAGTTGCATTCACACATCACAATGACGTTTCTCAGAAGGCTTCTTTCCAGTTTTCATTTCAGGATATTTCCTTTTTCACCATAGCCCTCAATGAGCTCCCAAATATCACTTTGCAGAACACAAGATAACAGAGTTAGCAAACTGTTCCAAGAAGGAAAGGGTGGAACTCTGTGTGATGAAGTCACACATCAGAAAGCAATCTCTCACAAAGCTTCTCTCTAGTTATTATCTGAGGATAATTCCTTTTTCATCATGGGCCTCTATGGGCTCCCAAAATCTCACTTTGCAGTGTCCAGTAAAAGCGTGTTATCAAACTGCTTCCTGAGATCTAAGCTGAAACTCTGTGAGAGGAATTCACAGACACGAAAAGTTCCTCAGAATGCTTCTTTCACGTTTTGAACTGATGATATTTTATTTATCAGCGTAGGCCTCAATGCGATCCAAATTATTCCTTCTCAGGTACCTCAACAACAGTGATAATGTATTCTTGCAGGAAACATAGGTGTAACTCTGTGAGATGAATACACATATCACCAAGAAGTTTGTAGGAAAGCTTCTTTCTAGTTTTCATCTGACGACATTTCCTTTGTCACCGTAAGCTTCATTGCGTTCAGAAGTATCCCTTTACAGATTTCCAGAAAACTGTGTTAGCACACTGAACACTGAAGAGAACCGTGTAACTCTGTGAGTTGCATTCACACATCGCAACGCAGTTTCTCAAAAGCCTTCTTTTCAGTTTTCATCTGAGGATATTTCCTTTTTCAGCATAGCCCTCAAAGAGCTCCCAAATATCACTTTGCAGAACACAAGATAACAGAGTTAGCAAATTGTTCCAAGAAGGGAAGTTTGGAAATCTGTGTGATGAAGTCACACATCACAAAGCAATCTCTCCTAAAGCTCCTCTCTAGTTATTATCTGAGGATTTATCCATTTTCACCATGGGCAACTATGGGCTCCCAAATCTCACATTGCATATTCCACGAAAGGAGTGTTAGCCATCTGCTTCCTGAGAACTAAGCTGTAACTCTGTGAGAGGAATTCACCGATCACAAAGTAGTTTCTCAGAAAGCTTCTTTCACGTTTTGCACTGATGATATTTCCTTTATCAGCGTAGGCCTCAAAGCGATCCAAGAGGTCTTCTCAAGTTCCTGAAAAACATTGATAATGGACTGTTGGAAGAAAGAGTAGTGTAACTCTGTGAGATGAATTCACACATCAGCAAGAAGTTTCTAGGAAGGCTTCTTTCCAGTTTTCATCTGAGGATATTTCCTTTTTCACAATAAGCTTCATTACGTTCAGAAGTATCCCATTACAGATTTCCATAAAGCTGTGTTAGCACACTGAACACTGAAGAGAAAGGTGTAACTCTGTGAATTGCATTCACACATCACAATGCAGTTTCTCATAAGGCTTCTTTCCAGTTTTCATCTGAGGATATTTCCTTTTTCACCATAGCCCTCAATGACCTCCCAAATATCACTTTGCAGAACACAAGATAACAGAGTTAGCAAACTGTTCCAAGAAGGGAAGGGTGGAACTCTGTGTGATGAAGTCACACATCAGAAAGCAATCTCTCAGAAAGCTTCTCTCTAGTTATTATCTGAGGATACTTCCTTTTTCACCATGGGCCCCTATGGGCTCCCAAATCTCACTTTGCAGATTACACGAAAAGAGTGTTAGCAAACTGCCTCCTGAGAATTAAGCTGTAACTCTGTGAGAGGAATTCACACATCACAAAGAAGTTTCTCAGAAAGCTTCGTTCGCGTTTTGAACTGATGATATTTCCTTTATCAGCTTAGGCCTCAATGCGATCCAAATTAGTCCTTCTAAGGTTCCTCAAAAACAGTGATAGTGGACGGTTGCAGGAAGCATAAGTGTAACTGTGTGAGATGAATCCACACATCACCAAGAAGTTTTTTAAGAAAGCTTTTCGTAGTTTTCATCTGAGGATATTTCCTATGTCACCGTAAACCTCATTGCGTTCAAATGTATCCCATTGCAGATTTCCAGAAACTGTTAGCACACTGAACACTGAAGAGAACGGGTAACTCTGTGAGTTGCATTCACACATCGCAATGCAGTTTCTCAGAAGGCTTCTTTCCAGTTTTCATCTGAGGATATTTCCTTTTGCACCGTAGCCCTCAATGAGAGTCAAAACTTCACTTTGCAGAAGACAAGATAACAGAGTTAGCAAACTGTTCCAAGAAGGGAAGGGTGGAACTCTGTGTGATGAAGTCACACATCAGAAAGCAATCTCTCAGAAAGCTTCTCTCTAGTTATAATCTGAGGATATTTCCTTTTTCACCATGGGCCCCTATGGCCTCCCAAATCTCACTTTGCAGATTCCACGAAAAGAGTGTTAGCAAACTGCTTCCTGAGAACTAAGCTGTAACTCTGTGAGAGGAATTCACCGATCACAAAGTAGTTTCTCAGAAAGCTTCTTTCACGTTTTGCACTGATGATATTTTCTTTATCAGCGTAGGCCTCAAAGCGATCCAAGAAGTCTTCTCAGGTTCCTGAAAAACATTGATAATGGACTGTTGGAAGAAAGAGTAGTGTAACTCTTTGAGATGAATTCACACATCAGCAAGAAGTTTCTAGGAAAGCTTCTTTCTAGTTTTCACCTGAGGATATATCTTTTGTCACCGTAAATTTCATTGTGTTCAGAAGTATCCCATTGTAGATTTCCAGAAAACTGTGTTAGCACATTGAACACTGAAGAGAAAGGTGTAACTCTGTGAGTTGCATTCACACATCACAATGCAGTTCTTCAGAAGGCTTCTTTCCAGTTGTCGTCTGAGGATATTTCCATTTCCACCATAGCCCTCAATGAGCTCCCAAATATCACTTTGCAGAACACAAGATAACAGAGATAGCAAACTGTTCCAAGAAGGGAAGGGTGGAACTGTGTGTCATGAAGTCACACATCAGAAAGTAATCTCTCGGAAAGCTTCTCTCTACTTATTATCTGACTAAGTTTCCTTTTTCACCGTGGGCCCCTATGGGGTCCCAAATCTCACTTTGCAGATTCCACGAAAACAGTGTTAGCAAACTGCTTCCTGAGAACTAAGGTTTAACTCTGTAAGAGGAATTCACAGATCAGAAAGAAGTTTCTCAGAAAGCTTCTCTCACTTTCTGAACTGATGATATTTTATTTATCAGAGTCTGTCTCAATGCGATCCAAAGTATTCCTTCTCATGTACCTCAAATACAGTGATAATGGATTGTTGCAGGAAACTTAACTGTAACTCTCTGAGATGAATTCACACATGACCAAGAAGTTTCTAGGAAAGCTTCTTTCAAGTTTTCATCTGAGGATATTTCCTTTGTCACCGTAGGCTTCATTACGTTCAGAAGTATCCCATTGCAGATTTCCAGAAAACTGTGTTAGCACACTGAACACTGAAGAGAAAGGGGTAACTCTGTGAGTTGCATTCACACTTCATAATGCAGTTTCTCAGAAGGATTTTTTCCAGTTTTCATCTGAGGATATTTCCTTATCCACCATAGCCCTCACTGAGCTCCCAAATATCACTTTACAAAACACAAGATAGCTGAGTTATAAAGCTGTTCCAACAAGGGAAGGGTGGCACTCTGTGTGATGACTACACAACAGCAAGAAATCCCTCAGAAAGCTTCTCTCTAGTTATTATCTGAGGATATTTCCATTTTCTCCATGGACCCCTATGGGCTCCCACGTTCACTTTGCGGATTCCATGAAAAGAGGGTTAGCAAACTGCATCCTGAGAACTAAGCTGTAACTCTGTGAGGGGAATTCACAGATCACAAAGAAGTTTCTCAGAAAGCTTCTTTCACGTTTTGAACGGATGAAATTTCCTTTATCAGCGTAGGCCTCAATGCGATCCAAAGGAGTCCTTCTCAGGTTCTTCAAAAACAGTGATAAAGGACTGTTGCAGGAAACATAAGTGTTACTCTGTGGGATGAATTCACACATCACCAAGAAGTTTCTAGGAAAGTTTCTTTCTAGGTTTCATCTGAGGATATTTCCTTTGTCACCGTAAGTTTCATTCCATTCAGAAGTATCCCGTTGCAGATTTCCAGAAAACTGTGTTAGCACACAGAACACTGAAGAGAAAGCGGTAACTCTGTGAGTTGCATTCACATATCACAATGCAGTTTCTCAGAAGGATTCTTTCCAGTTTTCATCTGAGGATATTTCTTTTTTCACCATAGCCCTCAATGAGCTCCCAAATATCACTTTGCAGAACACAAGATAACAGAGTTAGCAAACTGTTCCAAGAAGGGAAGGGTGGAACTGTGGGTGATGTAGTCACACATCAGGAAGCAATCTCTGAGAAAGCTTCTCTCTAGTTGTTATCTGAGGATATTTCCTTTTTCACCATTGGCCCCTATGGGCTCCCAAATCTCACTTTACAGATTCCCGAAAAGAGTGCTAGCAAACTGCTCCCTGAAAACTAAGCTGTAAATCTGTGATAGGAATTCACAGATCATAAAGAAGTTTCTCAGAATGCTTCTTTCACGTTTTGAACTGATGATACTTCGTTTATCAGCGTAGGCCTCAATGCGATCCACAGAAGTCCTTCTCACATCCTCAAAAACTTTGATAATATACTCTTGCCAAGAAACATAAGTATAACTCTGTGAGATTAATTCACACATCACCAAGAAGATTATAGGAAAGCTTCTTTCCAGTTTTTATCTGGGGATAATTCTTTTGTCACAGTAAGCTTCATTGCGTTCAGAAGTATCCCATTGCAGAATTCCAGAAAACTGTTTTAGCACACAGAACACTGAAGAGAAAGATGTAACTCTGTGAGTTGCATTCACACATTGCAATGCAGTTTCACAGAAGGATTCTTTCCAGTTTTCGTCTGAGGATATTTCCTTTTGCACCATAGCCCACAATGAGCTCCCAAATATCACTTTGCAGAATACAAGATAACTAAGTTAGCAACTGTTCCAAGAAGGGAAAGGTGGAACTCTGTGTGATGAAGTCACACATCAGAAAGCAATGTCTCAGAAAGCTTCTCTCTAGTTATTATCTGAGGATATTTCCTTTTTCACCATGGGCCCCTATGGGCTCCAAATCTCATTTTGCAGTTTCCACGAAAGGAGTGTTAGCATTCTGCTTCCTGAGAACTAAGCTGTAACTCTGTGAGAGGAATTCACAGATCACAAAGAAGTTTCTCAGAAAGCTTCTTTCACGTTTTGAAATGACGGTATTTCCTTTACCAGCGTAGGCCTCAATGCGATCCAAAGAAGTCCTTCTCAGGTTCCTCAAAAACAGTGATAATGGACTGTTACACGAAACATCAGTGTAACTCTGTGAGATGAATTCACACATCACCAAGAAGTCTAGGAAAGCTTCTTTCTAGTTTTCATCTGAGCATATTTCCTTTGTCACCGTAAGCTTCACTGCGTTCAGAAGTATCAAATTGCAGATTTCCAGAGAACTTTGTTTGCACACTGAACACTGAAAAGAAAGGTGTAACTCTGTGCGTTGCATTCACACATCGCAATGCACTTACTCAGAAGGCTTATTTCCAGTTTTCATCTGAATATATTTCCTTTTCCACCATAGCCCTCAATGAGCTGCCAAATATCACTTTGCAGAACACAAGATAACAGAGATAACAGACTGTTCCAAGAAGGGAAGGGTGGAACTCTGTGTGATGAAATCACACATCAGAAAGCCATCTCTCAGAAACTTCTCTCTACTTATTATCTGAGGATATATCCTTTTTCACCATGGGTTTCTATGGGCTCCCAAATCTCACATTGCAGATTCCACGAAAAGAGTGTTACAAACTGCTTATTGAGAACTAAGCTGTAACTCTGTGAGAGGAATTCACAGAAAAAAAAAAGTTCCTTGGAAAGTTTCTTTCAAGTTTTGGACTGATGATATTTCCTTTATCAGCTTATTCCTCAATGAGATCCGAAGAAGTGCTTCCAAGGTTCCTCAAAAGCAGTGATAATGGACTGTTGCAGGAAACAGAAGTGTAACTCTGTGAGATGAATTCACACATCACCAAGAAGTTTCTAGGAAAACTTTTCTCTAGTTTGCATCTCAGCATATTTCCCTTGTCACCATAAGCTTCATTGCGTTCAGAAGTATGAAATTGCAGATTTCCAGTAAACTGTGTTATCACACTGAACACTGAAGAGAAAGGGTTAACTCTGTGAGTTGCATTCACACATCGTAATGCAGTTTCTCAGAAGGCTTCTTTCCAGTTTTCATCTGAGGATATTTCCTTTTTCACCATAGCCCTCAAGGAGCTCCCAAATATCACTTTGCAGAAGACAAGATAACAGAGTTAGCAAACTGTTCCAAGAAGGGAAGGGTGGAAGTCTGTGTGATGAAGTCACACGTCAGAAAGCAATCTCTCAGAAAGCTTCTCTCTAGTTATTATCTGAGGATATTTCCTTTTTCACCATGGGCCCCTATGGGTTCTCAAATCTCACTTTGCGGATCCCACGAAAAGAATGTTAGCAAACTGCCTCCAGAGAACTAAGCTGTTACTCTGTGAGAGGAATTCACAGATCACAAAGAAGTTTCTCAGAAAGCTTCTTTCACGTTTTGAACTGATGATATTTCCTTTATCAGCCTAGGCCTCAATGTGATCCAAAGAAGTCCTTCTCAGATTCCTGAAAAACAGTGATAACGGACTGTTGCAGCAAACATAAGTGTAACTCTTTGAGATGAAATCACACATCACCAAGAAGTTTCTAGGAAAGCTTCTTTCTAGTTTTCATCTGAGGATATTTCCCTTGTCACCGTAAGCTTCATTGCGTTCAGAATTATCCCATTGCAGATTTCCAGAAAAATGTGTTAGCCCACTAAACACTGAAGGGAAAGGTGTAACTCCGTGACTTGCAGTCACACATGGCAATGCAATTTGTCAGAAGGCTTCTTTCCAGTTTTCATCTGTGGATATTTCCTTTTCCACCACAGCCATCCATGAGCTCCCAAATATCACTTTGCAGAACACAAGATAACAGAGTGAGCAAACTGTTCCAAGAAGGGTAGGGTGGAACTCTGTGTGATGAAATCACACAGCAGAAAGCAATCTCTCAGAAAGCTACTCTCTAGTTATTATCTGAGGAAATTTCCTTTTTCACCATGGGCCTCTGGGGGCTCTCAAATCTCACTTTGCAGATTTCACGAAAAGAGTGTTAGCAAACTGCTTCTTGAGGACTAAGCTGTAACTCTGTGAGAGGAAATCAAAGATCACAAAGAAATTTCTCAGAAAGCTTCTTTCACCATTTGAACTGATGATATTTCATTTATCAGCATAGGCCTAAATGCGATCCAATGTAGTCCTTCTCAGGATCCTCAAAAACAGTGATAATGGACTGTTGCAGGAAAAATAAGTGTAACTCTGTGAGATGAATTCACACATCACCAAGAAGTTTCTAGAAAAGCATCTTTCTAGTTTTCATCTGAGGATATTTCCTTGGTCACCGTAAGCTTCATTGCGTTCAGAAGTATCCCATTGCACAATTCCAGAAAACTGTTTTAGGACACTGAACACTGAAGGGAGAGGTGTAACTCTGTGAGTTGCATTCACACATTCCAATGCAGTTTCTCAGAAGCCTTCTCTCCAGTTTTCATCTGAGGATATTTCCTTTTCCAACATAGCCCTCAATGAGTTCCCAAATATCACTTTGCAGAACACAACATAACTGAGTTAGCAAACAGTTCCAAGAAGGGAACGGTGGAATTCTGTGTGATGAAATCACACAACAGAAAGCAATCCCTCAGAAAGCTTCTCTCTAGTTATTATCTGAGGATATTTCGTTTTTCACCATGGGCCCCTATGGGCTCCCAAATCTCACTTTGCAGATTTCACGAAAAGAGTGCTAGCAATCTGCTTCTTGAGAACTAAGCTGTAACCCTGTGAGAGGAATTCACAGATCACAAAGAAATTTCTCAGAAAGCTTCTTTCAACATTTGAACTGATGATATTTCCTTTACCAGCGTAGACCTCAATGCGATCCAAAGAAGTCCTTCTCAGGTTCCTCAAAAACAGTGAAAATGGACTGTTGCAGGAAACAAGTATAACTCTGTGAGATGAATTCACACATCACCAAGAAGTTTTTTAAGAAAGCTTCTTCCTAGTTTTTACCTGAGGACATGTCGTTTGTCACCGAAAGCTTAATTGCGTTCAGAAGTATCCCATTGAAGATTTCCAGAAAACTGTGTTAGCACACTGAACATTGAACAGAAAGGTGTAACTCTGTGACTTGCATTCACACATCGCAATGCAGTTTCTCAGAAGGCTTCTTTCCAGTTTTCATCTGAGGGTATTTCCTTTTTCACCGTAGCCCTAAATGAGCTCCCAAATATCACTTTGCAGAACAAAAGATAACAGGGTTAGCAAACTGTTCCAAGAAGGGAAGGGTGGAACTCTGTGTGATGAAGTCACACATCTCAAAGCAATCTTTCAGAAAGCTTCTCTCTAGTTATTATCTGAGGATATTTCCCTTTTCACCTTGGTCCCCCAGGAGCTCCCAAATCTCACATTGCAGATTCTACGAAAAGAGGGTTAGCAAACTGCTTCCAGCGAACTAAGCTGTAACTCTGTGAGAGGAATTCACAGATCACAAAGAAGTTTCTCACAAAGCTTCTTTCACCTATTGAACTGATGATATTTCCTTTATCAGCATAGGCCTCAATGCGATCCAAAGAAGTCCTTCTCAGGTTCCTCAAAAACAGTGATAATGGACTGTGGCAGGAAACATAAGTGTAACTCTGTGAGATGAATTCACACCTCACCAAGAAATTTCTAGGATAGCTTCTTTCTAGTTTTCATCTGAGGATATTTCCTTTGTCACCGTAAGCTTCGTTGCGTTCAGAAGCATCCCATTACAGATTTCGAGAAAACTGTGTTAGCACACTGAACACTGAAGAGAAAGGTGTAACTCTGTGAATTGCATTCACACATCACAATGCAGTTTCTCAGAAGGCTTCTTTCCAGTTTTCATCTGAGGATATTTCCTTTTTCACCATAGCCCTCAATGAGCTCCCAAATATCACTTTGCAGAACACAAGATAACAGAGTTAGCAAACTGTTCCAAGAAGGGAAGGGTGGAACTCTGTGTGATGAAGTCACACATCAGAAAGCAATCTCTCACAAAGCTTCTCTCTAGTTATTATCTGAGGATAATTCCTTTTTCATCATGGGCCCCTATGGGCTCCCAAATCTCACTTTGCAGTTTCCAGGAAAAGCGTGTTATCAAACTGCTTCCTGAGATCTAGGCTGAAACTCTGTGAGCGGAATTCACAGACACAAAAAAGTTTCTCAGAATGCTTCTTTCACGTTTTGAACTGATGATATTTTATTTATCAGCGTAGGCCTCAATGCGATCCAAATTATTCCTTCTCAGGTACCTCAAAAACAGTGATAATGTATTCTTGCAGGAAACATAAGTGTAACTCTGTGAGATGAATACACATATCACCAAGAAGTTTGTAGGAAACCTTCTTTCTAGTTTTCATCTGAGGACATTTCCTTTGTCACCGTAAGCTTCATTGCGTTCAGAAGTTTCCCTTTACAGATTTCCAGAAAAGTGTGTTAGCACACTGAACACTGAAGAGAAACGTGTAACTCTGTGAGTTGCATTCACACATCGCAACGCAGTTTCTCAGAAGCCTTCTTTTCAGTTTTCATCTGAGGATATTTCCTTTTTCACCATAGCCCTCAAAGAGCTCCCAAATATCACATTTCAGAACACAAGATAACAGAGTTAGCAAACTGTTCCAAGAAGGGAAGGTTGGAACTCTGTGTGATGAAGTCACACATCACAAAGCAATCTCTCCTAAAGCTCCTCTCTAGTTATTATCTGAGGATTTATCCATTTTCACCATGGGCAACTATGGGCTCCCAAATCTCACATTGCATATTCCACGAAAGGAGTGTTAGCCATCTGCTTCCTGAGAACTAAGCTGTAACTCTGTGAGAGGTATTCACAGATCACAAAGAAGTTTCTCAGAAAGCTTCTTTCATGTTTTGAACTGATGATATTTCCTTTATCAGCATAGGCCTAAATGCGATGAAAAGAAGTCCTTCTCAGGTTCCTCAAAATCAGTGATAATGGACTGTTGCAGGAAGCATAAGTGTTACTCTGTGAGATGAATTCACACATCACAAAAAGTTTCTAGGAAAGCTTCTTTCAAGTTTTCATCTGAGGATATTTCCTTTGTCACCGTAAGCTTCATTGCATTCTGAGGTATCCCATTGCAGATTTCCAGAAAACTGTGTTAGCACACAGAACATTGAAGAGAATGGTGTTACTCTGTGACTTGCATTCACACATCGCAATGCAGTTTCTCAAAATGCTTCTTTCCAGTTTTCATCTGAGGATATTTCCTTTTTCACCATAGCCCTCAATGAGCTCCAAAATATCTCTTTGCAGAACACAAGATAACAGAGTTAGCAAACTGTTCCAAGAAGGAAAGTTTGGAACTCTGAGTGATGAAGTCACACATCAGAAAGCAATTTCTCAGAAGTCTTCTCTCTACTTATTATCTGAGGATATATCCTTTTTGACCATGGGCCCCTGCGGGCTCCCAAACCCCACTTTGCAGATTCCACGAAAAGAGTGTTAGCAAACTGCCTCCTGAGAATTAAGCTGTAACTCTGTGAGAGGAATTCACACATCACAAAGAAGTTTCTCAGAAAGCTTCGTTCGCGTTTTGAACTGATGATATTTCCTTTATCAGCTTAGGCCTCAATGCAATCCAAAGTAGTCCTTCTAAGGTTAATCAAAAACAGTGATAGTGGACGGTTGCAGGAAGCATAAGTGTAACTGTGTGAGATGAATTCACACATCACCAGGAAGTTTTTTAAGAAAGCTTTTCGTAGTTCTCATCTGAGGATATTTCCTATGTCACCGTAAACCTCACTGCGTTCAAATGTATCCCATTGCAGATTTCCAGAAAACTGTTAGCACACTGAACACTGAAGAGAACGGGTAACTGTGTGAGTTGCATTCACACATCGCAATGCAGTTTCTCAGAAGGCTTCTTTCCAGTTTTCATGTGAGGATATTTCGTTTTGCACCATAGCCCTCAATGAGAGTCAAAACATCACTTTGCAGAACACAAGATAACAGAGTTAGCAAACTGTTCCAAGAAGGGAAGGATGGAACTCTGTGTGATGAAGTCACACATCAGAAAGCAATCTCTCAGAAAGCTTCTCTCTAGTTATAATCTGAGGATATTTCCTTTTTCACCATGGGCCCCTATGGCCTCCCAAATCTCACTTTGCAGATTCCACGAAAAGAGTGTTAGCAAACTGCTTCCTGAGAACTAAGCTGTAACTCTGTGAGAGGAATTCACCGATCACAAAGTAGTTTCTCAGAAAGCTTCTTTCATGTTTTGCACTGATTATATTTCCTTTATCAGCATAGGCCTCAAAGCGATCCAAGAAGTCTTCTCAGGTTCCTGAAAAACATTGATAATGGACTGTTGGAAGAAAGAGTAGTGTAACCCTGTGAGATGAATTCACACATCAGCAAGAAGTTTCTAGGAAAGCTTCTTTCTAGTTTTCATCTCAGGGTATATCTTTTGTCACCGTAAGTTTCATTGCGTTCAGAAGTATCCCATTGCAGATTTCCAGAAAACTGTGTTAGCACATTGAACACTGAAGAGAAAGGTGTAACTCTGTGAGTTGCATTCACACATCGCAATGCAGTTTCTCAGAAGGCTTCTTTCCAGTTTTCATCGGAGGATATTTCCATTTCCACCATAGCCCTCAATGAGCTCCCAAATATCACTTTGCCGAACACAAGATAACAGAGATAGCAAACTGTTCCAAGAAGGGAAGGGTGGAACTCTGTGTGATGAAGTCACACATCAGAAAGCAATCTCTCTGAAAGCTTCACTCTAGTTTTTATCTAAGGATATTTCCTTTTGCACCATGGGCCCCTATGGTCTCCCAAATCTCACATTGCAGATTCCACGAAAAGAGTGTCAGCAAACTGCTTCCTGAGAACTAAGCTGTAACTCTGTGACAGGAATTCACAGATCACAAAGGAGTTTCTCATAAACCTTCTTTCACGGTTTCAACTGCTCATATTTCCTTTATCAGCATAGGCCTCAATGTGATCCAAAGAAGTCCTTCTCAGTTCCCTCAAAAACAGTGATAATGGACTGTTGCCGGAAGCATAACTGTAACTCTGTGAGATGAATTCACACATCACCAAGAAATTTCTAGGAATGCTTCTTTCTAATTTTCAACTGAGGATATTTCCTTTATCACCGTAAGCTTCATTGCCTTCAGAAGCATCCCATTGCAGATTTCCCGAACACTGTGTTAGCATAGTGAACACTGAAAAGAAAGGTGTAACTCTGTGAGTTGCATTCAGACATTGCAATACAGTTTCTCAGAAGCCTTCTTTCCAGTTTTCATCTGAGGATATTTCCTTTTTCACCATAGCCCTCAATGAGCTCCCAAATATCACTTTGCAGTATCCAACAGAACACAGTGAGGAAACTCTTACAAGAAGAGAAGGTTGGAATTCTGTGTGATAACGTCACCCATCAGAAAGCAATCTCTCAGAAAGCTTCTCTCTACTTATTATCTGAGGATATATCCTTTTTCACCATGGGCCCCTATGGGCTCCCAAATCTCACTTTGCAGATTCCACGTAAAGAGTGTTAGCAAACTGCTTCTGAGAACTAAGCTGTAACTCTGTGAGAGGAATTCACAGATCACAAAGAAGTTTCTCAGAAGGCTTCTTTCACGTTTTGAACTGATGATATTTCCTTTATCAGCGTAGGCCTCATTGCGATCCAAAGAAGTCTTTCTCAGGTTCCTCAAAAAGAGTGAGAATGGACTGCTACAAGAAACATATGTGTAACTCTGTGAGATAAATTCACCCATCAAGAAGAAGTTTCTGGGAAAGCTTCTTTCTAGTCTTCAACTGAGGATATTTCCTTAGACTCCGTAAGCTTCATTGCGTTCAGAAGTATGCCATTGCAGATTTCCAGGAAACGGTGTTATCACACAGAACACTGAAGAGAAAGGTGTTACACTCTGAGTTACCTTCACACATCACAATGCAGTTTCTCAGAAGGCTTCTTTCCAGTTTACATCTGAGGATATTTCCTTTTTCACCAAGGAAACCTATGTGCTCTCAAATATCACTTTGCAGAACACAAGATAACAGAGTTAGAAAACTGTTCCAAGAAGGGAACGGTGGAACTCTGTGTGATGAGTTCACACATCAGAAAGCAATCTCTCAGAAAGTTTCTCTGTGCTTATTATCTGAGGATATTTCCTTTTTCACCATGATCCCCTATGGGCTCCCAAACCTCACATTGCAGATTCCACGAAAAGAGTGTTAGCAAGCTGCTTCCAGAGAAATAAGCTGTAACTCTGTGAGAGGAATTCACAGATGACAAAGAAGTTTCTCAGAAAGCTTCTTTCACCTTTTGAACTGATGATATTTTATTTATCAGCGTAGTCCTCAATGCTATCCAAAGTATTCCTTCTCAGGTACCTCAAAACAGTGATAATGGATTGTTGCAGGAAAAGTAAGCATAACTCTGTGAGATGAATTCATACATCACCAAGAAGTTTCTAGGAAAGCTTCTTTCTACTTTTCACTTGAGGATATTTCCTTTGTCACCGTAAGCTTCATTGCGTTCAGAAGTATCCCATTGCAGATTTCCAGAAAACTGTGTTAGCACACTGAACACTGAGAAAAACGTGTAACTCTGTGAGGTGCATTCACATATCGCAATGCAGTTTCTCAGAACGCTTCTTTCCAGTTTTCATCTGAGGATATGTCCTTTTCCACCATAGCCCTAAATGAGCTCCCAAATATCACTTTGCAGAACACAAGATCACAGAGTTAGCAAACTGTTCCAAGAAGGGAAGGTTGGAACTCTGTGTGATGAAGTCACACATCAGAAAGCAATCTCTCAGAAAGCTTCTCTCTAGTTATTATCTGAGGATATTACCTTTTTCACCATGGGCCCCTATGGGCTCCCAAATCTCGCTTTGCAGATTCCACGAAAAGAGTGTTAGCAAACTGCTTCCAGAGAACTAAGCTGTAATTCTCTGAGTGGAATTCACAGATAACAAAGAAGTTTCTCAGAAAGCTTCTTCAACGTTTTGAACCGATGATTTGTCCTTTAACAGCATAGGCCTCAATGTGATCCAAAGAAGTCGTTCTCAGGTTCCTCAAAAACAGTGATAATGGACTGTTGCAGGAACGAGAAGGGTAATTCTGTGAGATGAATTCACACATCACCAAGAAGTTTCTAGGAAAGCTTCCTTCTAGTTTTCATCTGAGCATATTTCCTTTGCCACCGTAAGCTTCATTGTGTTCAGAAGTATCAAATTGTAGATTTCCGAAGAACTTTGTTTGCAAACTGAACACTGAAGAGGAAGGTGTAACTCTGTGAGTTGCTTTCACACATCGCAATGCAGTTTCTCGGAAGGCTTCTTTCCAGTTTTCATCTGAGGATATTTCTTTTTTCACCATAGCCCTCAATGAGCTCCCAAATATCACTTTGCAGAGCACAAGATAACAGAGTTAGCAAACTGTTCCAAGAAGAGAAGGGTGGAACTCTGGGTGATGAAATCACACATCAGAAAGCAATCTCTCAGAGAGCATCTCTAGTTGTTTTCTGAGGATATTTCCTTTTTCACCATTGGCCCCTATGGGCTCCCAAATCTCACTTTGCAGATTCCACGAAAAGAGTGCTAGCAAACTGCTCCCTGAAAAGTAAGCTGTAAATCTGTGATAGGAATTCACAGATCATAAAGAAGTTTCTCAGAATGCTTCTTTCACGTTTTGAACTGATGATACTTCGTTTATCAGCGTAGGCCTCAATGCGATCCACAGAAGTGCTTCTCACATCCTCAAAAACTTTGATAATATACTCTTGCAAGAAACATAAATATAACTCTGTGAGAGTAATTCACACATCACCAAGAAGATTCTAGGAAAGCTTCTTTCCAGTTTTTATCTGCGGATAATTCTTTTGTCACAAAAGCTTCATTGCGTTCAGAAGTATCCCATTGCAGAATTCCAGAAAACTGTTTTAGCACACAGAACACTGAAGAGAAAGATGTAACTCTGTGAGTTGCATTCACACATCGCAATGCAGTTTCACAGAAGGATTCTTTCCAGTTTTCATCTGAGGATATTTCCTTTTTCACCATAGCCCTCAATGAGCTCCCAAATATCACTTTGCAGACCACAAGATAACTAAGTTAGCAACTGTTCCAAGAAGGGAAAGGTGGAACTCTGTCTGATGAAGTCACTCATCAGAAAGCAATGTCTCAGAAAGCTTCTCTCTAGTTATTATCTGAGGATATTTCCTTTTTCACCATGGGCCCCTATGGACTCCCAAATCTCATTTTGCAGATTTCACGAAAAGAGTGTTAGCATACTGCTTCTTGAGAACTAAGCTGTAACTCTGTGAGAGGAATTCACAGATCACAAAGAAGTTTCTCAGAAAGCTTCTTCAACGTTTTGAACCGATGATTTGTCCTTTAACAGCATAGGCCTCAATGTGATCCAAAGAAGTCGTTCTCAGGTTCCTCAAAAACAGTGATAATGGACTGCTGCAGGAAAGAGAAGGGTAATTCTGTGAGATGAATTCACACATCACCAAGAAGTTTCTAGGAAAGCTTCTTTCTAGTTTTCATCTGAGCATATTTCCTTTGCCACCGTAAGCTTCATTGCGTTCAGAAGTATCAAATTGTAGATTTCCGAAGGACTTTGTTTGCAAACTGAACACTGAAGAGGAAGGTGTAACTCTGTGTGTTGCATTCACACATCGCAATGCAGTTTCTCGGAAGGCTTCTTTCCAGTTTTCATCTGAGGATATTTCTTTTTTCACCATAGCCTTCAATGAGCTCCCAAATATCACTTTGCAGAACACAAGATAACAGAGTTAACAAACTGTTCCAAGAAGAGAAGGGTGGAACTCTGGGTGATGAAATCACACATCAGAAAGCAATCTCTCAGAGAGCATCTCTAGTTGTTTTCTGAGGATATTTCCTTTTTCACCATTGGCCCCTATGGGCTCCCAAATCTCACTTTGCAGATTCCACGAAAAGAGTGCTAGCAAACTGCTCCCTGAAAAGTAAGCTGTAAATCTGTGATAGGAATTCACAGATCATAAAGAAGTTTCTCAGAATGCTTCTTTCACGTTTTGAACTGATGATACTTCGTTTATCAGCGTAGGCCTCAATGCGATCCACAGAAGTGCTTCTCACATCCTCAAAAACTTTGATAATATACTCTTGCAAGAAACATAAATATAACTCTGTGAGAGTAATTCACACATCACCAAGAAGATTCTAGGAAAGCTTCTTTCCAGTTTTTATCTGCGGATAATTCTTTTGTCACAGTAAGCTTCATTGCGTTCAGAAGTATCCCATTGCAGAATTCCAGAAAACTGTTTTAGCACACAGAACACTGAAGAGAAAGATGTAACTCTGTGAGTTGCATTCACACATCGCAATGCAGTTTCACAGAAGGATTCTTTCCAGTTTTCATCTGAGGATATTTCCTTTTTCACCACAGCCCTCAATGAGCTCCCAAATATCACTTTGCAGACCACAAGATAACTAAGTTAGCAAATGTTCCAAGAAGGGAAAGGTGAAACTCTGTCTGATGAAGTCACTCATCAGAAAGCAATGTCTCAGAAAGCTTCTCTCTAGTTATTATCTGAGGATATTTCCTTTTTCACCACGGGCCCCTATGGACTCCCAAATCTCATTTTGCAGATTCCACGAAAAGAGTGTTAGCATACTGCTTCCTGAGAACTAAGCTGTAACTCTGTGAGAGGAATTCACAGATCACAAAGAAGTTTCTCAGAAAGCTTCTTTAACGTTTTGAACCGATGATTTGTCCTTTAACAGCATAGGCCTCAATGTGATCCAAAGAAGTCGTTCTCAGGTTCCTCAAAAACAGTGATAATGGACTGCTGCAGGAAAGAGAAGGGTAATTCTGTGAGATGAATTCACACATCACCAAGAAGTTTCTAGGAAAGCTTCCTTCTAGTTTTCATCTGAGCATATTTCCTTTGCCACCGTAAGCTTCATTGTGTTCAGAAGTATCAAATTGTAGATTTCCGAAGAACTTTGTTTGCAAACTGAACACTGAAGAGGAAGGTGTAACTCTGTGAGTTGCTTTCACACATCGCAATGCAGTTTCTCGGAAGGCTTCTTTCCAGTTTTCATCTGAGGATATTTCTTTTTTCACCATAGCCCTCAATGAGCTCCCAAATATCACTTTGCAGAGCACAAGATAACAGAGTTAGCAAACTGTTCCAAGAAGAGAAGGGTGGAACTCTGGGTGATGAAATCACACATCAGAAAGCAATCTCTCAGAGAGCATCTCTAGTTGTTTTCTGAGGATATTTCCTTTTTCACCATTGGCCCCTATGGGCTCCCAAATCTCACTTTGCAGATTCCACGAAAAGAGTGCTAGCAAACTGCTCCCTGAAAAGTAAGCTGTAAATCTGTGATAGGAATTCACAGATCATAAAGAAGTTTCTCAGAATGCTTCTTTCACGTTTTGAACTGATGATACTTCGTTTATCAGCGTAGGCCTCAATGCGATCCACAGAAGTGCTTCTCACATCCTCAAAAACTTTGATAATATACTCTTGCAAGAAACATAAATATAACTCTGTGAGAGTAATTCACACATCACCAAGAAGATTCTAGGAAAGCTTCTTTCCAGTTTTTATCTGCGGATAATTCTTTTGTCACAGTAAGCTTCATTGCGTTCAGAAGTATCCCATTGCAGAATTCCAGAAAACTGTTTTAGCACACAGAACACTGAAGAGAAAGATGTAACTCTGTGAGTTGCATTCACACATCGCAATGCAGTTTCACAGAAGGATTCTTTCCAGTTTTCATCTGAGGATATTTCCTTTTTCACCACAGCCCTCAATGAGCTCCCAAATATCACTTTGCAGACCACAAGATAACTAAGTTAGCAACTGTTCCAAGAAGGGAAAGGTGGAACTCTGTCTGATGAAGTCACTCATCAGAAAGCAATGTCTCAGAAAGCTTCTCTCTAGTTATTATCTGAGGATATTTCCTTTTTCACCACGGGCCCCTATGGACTCCCAAATCTCATTTTGCAGATTCCACGAAAAGAGTGTTAGCATACTGCTTCCTGAGAACTAAGCTGTAACTCTGTGAGAGGAATTCACAGATCACAAAGAAGTTTCTCAGAAAGCTTCTTTAACGTTTTGAACCGATGATTTGTCCTTTAACAGCATAGGCCTCAATGTGATCCAAAGAAGTCGTTCTCAGGTTCCTCAAAAACAGTGATAATGGACTGCTGCAGGAAAGAGAAGGGTAATTCTGTGAGATGAATTCACACATCACCAAGAAGTTTCTAGGAAAGCTTCTTTCTAGTTTTCATCTGAGCATATTTCCTTTGCCACCGTAAGCTTCATTGTGTTCAGAAGTATCAAATTGTAGATTTCCGAAGAACTTTGTTTGCAAACTGAACACTGAAGAGGAAGGTGTAACTCTGTGTGTTGCATTCACACATCGCAATGCAGTTTCTCGGAAGGCTTCTTTCCAGTTTTCATCTGAGGATATTTCTTTTTTCACCATAGCCCTCAATGAGCTCCCAAATATCACTTTGCAGAGCACAAGATAACAGAGTTAGCAAACTGTTCCAAGAAGAGAAGGGTGGAACTCTGGGTGATGAAATCACACATCAGAAAGCAATCTCTCAGAGAGCATCTCTAGTTGTTTTCTGAGGATATTTCCTTTTTCACCATTGGCCCCTATGGGCTCCCAAATCTCACTTTGCAGATTCCACGAAAAGAGTGCTAGCAAACTGCTCCCTGAAAAGTAAGCTGTAAATCTGTGATAGGAATTCACAGATCATAAAGAAGTTTCTCAGAATGCTTCTTTCACGTTTTGAACTGATGATACTTCGTTTATCAGCGTAGGCCTCAATGCGATCCACAGAAGTGCTTCTCACATCCTCAAAAACTTTGATAATATACTCTTGCAAGAAACATAAATATAACTCTGTGAGAGTAATTCACACATCACCAAGAAGATTCTAGGAAAGCTTCTTTCCAGTTTTTATCTGCGGATAATTCTTTTGTCACAGTAAGCTTCATTGCGTTCAGAAGTATCCCATTGCAGAATTCCAGAAAACTGTTTTAGCACACAGAACACTGAAGAGAAAGATGTAACTCTGTGAGTTGCATTCACACATCGCAATGCAGTTTCACAGAAGGATTCTTTCCAGTTTTCATCTGAGGATATTTCCTTTTTCACCACAGCCCTCAATGAGCTCCCAAATATCACTTTGCAGACCACAAGATAACTAAGTTAGCAAATGTTCCAAGAAGGGAAAGGTGGACCTCTGTCTGATGAAGTCACTCATCAGAAAGCAATGTCTCAGAAAGCTTCTCTCTAGTTATTATCTGAGGATATTTCCTTTTTCACCACGGGCCCCTATGGACTCCCAAATCTCATTTTGCAGATTCCACGATAAGAGTGTTAGCATACTGCTTCCTGAGAACTAAGCTGTAACTCTGTGAGAGGAATTCACAGATCACAAAGAAGTTTCTCAGAAAGCTTCTTTAACGTTTTGAACCGATGATTTGTCCTTTAACAGCATAGGCCTCAATGTGATCCAAAGAAGTCGTTCTCAGGTTCCTCAAAAACAGTGATAATGGACTGCTGCAGGAAAGAGAAGGGTAATTCTGTGAGATGAATTCACACATCACCAAGAAGTTTCTAGGAAAGCTTCTTTCTAGTTTTCATCTGAGCATATTTCCTTTGCCACCGTAAGCTTCATTGTGTTCAGAAGTATCAAATTGTAGATTTCCGAAGAACTTTGTTTGCAAACTGAACACTGAAGAGGAAGGTGTAACTCTGTGAGTTGCATTCACACATCGCAATGCAGTTTCTCGGAAGGCTTCTTTCCAGTTTTCATCTGAGGATATTTCTTTTTTCACCATAGCCCTCAATGAGCTCCCAAATATCACTTTGCAGAGCACAAGATAACAGAGTTAGCAAACTGTTCCAAGAAGAGAAGGGTGGAACTCTGGGTGATGAAATCACACATCAGAAAGCAATCTCTCAGAGAGCATCTCTAGTTGTTTTCTGAGGATATTTCCTTTTTCACCATTGGCCCCTATGGGCTCCCAAATCTCACTTTGCAGATTCCACGAAAAGAGTGCTAGCAAACTGCTCCCTGAAAAGTAAGCTGTAAATCTGTGATAGGAATTCACAGATCATAAAGAAGTTTCTCAGAATGCTTCTTTCACGTTTTGAACTGATGATACTTCGTTTATCAGCGTAGACCTCAATGCGATCCACAGAAGTCCTTCTCACATCCTCAAACTTTGATAATATACTGTTGCAAGAAACATAAATATAACTCTGTGAGAGTAATTCACACATCACCAAGAAGATTCTAGGAAAGCTTCTTTCCAGTTTTTATCTGCGGATAATTCTTTTGTCACAGTAAGCTTCATTGCGTTCAGAAGTATCCCATTGCAGAATTCCAGAAAACTGTTTTAGCACACAGAACACTGAAGAGAAAGATGTAACTCTGTGAGTTGCATTCACACATCGCAATGCAGTTTCACAGAAGGATTCTTTCCAGTTTTCATCTGAGGATATTTCCTTTTTCACCATAGCCCTCAATGAGCTCCCAAATATCACTTTGCAGACCACAAGATAACTAAGTTAGCAACTGTTCCAAGAAGGGAAAGGTGGAACTCTGTGTGATGAAGTCACTCATCAGAAAGCACTGTCTCAGAAAGCTTCTCTCTAGTTATTATCTGAAGATATTTCCTTTTTCACCATGGGCCCCTATGGACTCCCAAATCTCATTTTGCAGATTCCACGAAAAGAGTGTTAGCATACTGCTTCCTGAGAACTAAGCTGTAACTCTGTGAGAGGAATTCACAGATCACAAAGAAGTTTCTCAGAAAGCTTCTTTCACGTTTTGAACTGACGGTATTTCCTTTATCAGTGGAGGCCTTAATGCGAACCAAAGAAGTCCTTCTCAGGTTCCTCAAAAACAGTGATAATGGACTGTTGCACGAAACATCAGTGTAACTCTGTGAGATGAATTCACACATCACCAAGAAGTTTCTAGGAAAGCTTCTTTCTAGTTTTCATCTGAGCATATTTCATTTGTCACCGTAAGCTTCATTGCGTTCAGAAGTATCAAATTGCAGATTTCCAGAGAACTTTGTTTGCACACTGAACACTGAAAAGAAAGGTGTAACTCTGTGCGTTGCATTCACACATCACAATGCACTTACTCAGAAGGCTTATTTCCAGTTTTCA
Organism: Rhinopithecus roxellana; assembly: GCF_007565055.1. Classification (NCBI taxonomy): domain Eukaryota; kingdom Metazoa; phylum Chordata; class Mammalia; order Primates; family Cercopithecidae; genus Rhinopithecus; species Rhinopithecus roxellana. The sequence continues at coordinate 88,983,239 of NC_044559.1, forward strand.
TCTGAATATATTTCCTTTTCCACCGTAGACCTCAATAAGCTGCCAAATATCACTTTGCAGAACACAAGATAACAGAGATAACAAACTGTTCCAAGAAGGGAAGGGTGGAACTCTGTGTGATGAAATCACACATCAGAAAGCCATCTCTCAGAAACTTCTCTCTACTTATTATCTGAGGATATATCCTTTTTCACCATGGGTCTCTATGGGCTCCCAAATCTCACATTGCAGATTCCACGAAAAGAGTGTTAGCAAACTGCTTATTGAGAACTAAGCTCTAACTCTGTGAGAGGAAGTCACAGAAAAAAAAAAAGTTCCTTGGAACGTTTCTTTCAAGTTTTGGACTGATGATATTTCCTTTATCAGCTTATTCCTCAATGAGATCCAAAGAAGTGCTTCCGAGGTTCCTCAAAAGCAGTGATAATGGACTGTTGCAGGAAACAGAAGTGTAACTCTGTGAGATGAATTCACATATCACCAAGAAGTTTCTAGGAAAACTTTTCTCTAGTTTGCATCTCAGCATATTTCCCTTGTCACCATAAGCTTCATTGCGTTCAGAAGTATGAAATTGCAGATTTCCAGTAAACTGTGTTATCACACTGAACACTGAAGAGAAAGGGTTAACTCTGTGAGTTGCATTCACACATCGTAATGCAGTTTCTCAGAAGGCTTCTTTCCAGTTTTCATCTGAGGATATTTCCTTTTTCACCATAGCCCTCAAAGAGCTCCCAAATATCACTTTGCAGAAGACAAGATAACAGAGTTAGCAAACTGTTCCAAGAAGGGAAGGTTGGAACTCTGTGTGATGAAGTCACACATCACAAGGCAATCTCTCCTAAAGCTCCTCTCTAGTTATTATCTGAGGATTTGTCCATTTTCACCATGGGCAACTATGGGCTCCCAAATCTCACATTGCATATTCCACGAAAGGAGTGTTAGCCATCTGCTTCCTGAGAACTAAGCTGTAACTCTGTGAGAGGTATTCACAGATCACAAAGAAGTTTCTCAGAAAGCTTCTTTCACGTTTTGAACTGACGGTATTTCCTTTATCAGTGGAGGCCTTAATGCGAACCAAAGAAGTCCTTCTCAGGTTCCTCAAAAACAGTGATAATGGACTGCTGCAGGAAAGAGAAGGGAAATTCTGTGAGATGAATTCACACATCACCAAGAAGTTTCTAGGAAAGCTTCTTTCTAGTTTTCATCTGAGCATATTTCCTTTGTCACCGTAAGCTTCATTACGTTCAGAAGTATCCCATTGCAGATTTCGATAAAGCTGTGTTAGCACACTGAACGCTGAAGAGAAAGGTGTAACTCTGTGAGTTGCATTCACACATCACAATGCAGTTTCTCATAAGGCTTCTTTCCAGTTTTCATCTGAGGATATTTCCTTTTTCACCATAGCCCTCAATGACCTCCCAAATATCACTTTGCAGAACACAAGATAACAGAGTTAGCAAACTGTTCCAAGAAGGGAAGGGTGGAACTCTGTGTGATGAAGTCACACATCAGAAAGCAAAGTCTCAGAAAGCTTCTCTCTAGTAATTATCTGAGGATACTTCCTTTTTCACCATGGGCCCCTATGGGCTCCCAAATCTCACTTTGCAGATTACACGAAAAGAGTGTTAGCAAACTGCCTCCTGAGAATTAAGCTGTAACTCTGTGAGAGGAATTCACACATCACAAAGAAGTTTCTCAGAAAGCTTCGTTCGCGTTTTGAACTGATGATATTTCCTTTATCAGCTTAGGCCTCAATGCGATCCAAAGGAGTCCTTCTAAGTTTCCTCAAAAACAGTGATAGTGGACGGTTGCAGGAAGCATAAGTGTAACTGTGTGAGATGAATTCACACATCACCAAGAAGTTTTTTAAGAAAGCTTTTCGTAGTTCTCATCTGAGGATATTTCCTATGTCACCGTAAACCTCATTGCGTTCAAATGTATCCCATTGCAGATTTCCAGAAAACTGTTAGCACACTGAACACTGAAGAGAACGGGTAACTGTGTGAGTTGCATTCACACATCGCAATGCAGTTTCTCAGAAGGCTTCTTTCCAGTTTTCATGTGAGGATATTTCGTTTTGCACCGTAGCCCTCAATGAGAGTCAAAACATCACTTTGCAGAACACAAGATAACAGAGTTAGCAAACTGTTCCAAGAAGAGAAGGGTGGAACTCTGTGTGATGAAGTCACACATCAGAAAGCAATCTCTCAGAAAGCTTCTCTCTAGTTATAATCTGAGGATATTTCCTTTTTCACCATGGGCCCCTATGGACTCCCAAATCTCATTTTGCAGATTCCACGAAAAGAGTGTTAGCATACTGCTTCCTGAGAACTAAGCTGTAACTCTGTGAGAGGAATTCACAGATCACAAAGAAGTTTCTCAGAAAGCTTCTTTAACGTTTTGAACCGATGATTTGTCCTTTAACAGCATAGGCCTCAATGTGATCCAAAGAAGTCGTTCTCAGGTTCCTCAAAAACAGTGATAATGGACTGCTGCAGGAAAGAGAAGGGTAATTCTGTGAGATGAATTCACACATCACCAAGAAGTTTCTAGGAAAGCTTCTTTCTAGTTTTCATCTGAGCATATTTCCTTTGTCACCGTAAGCTTCATTACGTTCAGAAGTATCCCATTGCAGATTTCCATAAAGCTGTGTTAGCACACTGAACGCTGAAGAGGAAGGTGTAACTCTGTGAGTTGCAGTCACACATCACAATGCAGTTTCTCATAAGGCTTCTTTCCAGTTTTCATCTGAGGATATTTCGTTTTTCAAAATAGTCCTCAATGACCTCCCAAATATCACTTTGCAGAACACAAGATAACAGAGTTAGCAAACTTTTCCAAGAAGGGAAGGGTGGAACTCTGTGTGATGAAGTCACACATCAGAAAGCAATCTCTCAGAAAGCTTCTCTCTAGTAATTATCTGAGGATACTTCCTTTTTCACCATGGGCCCCTATGGCCTCCCAAATCTCACTTTGCAGATTCCATGAAAAGAGTGTTAGCAAACTGTTTCCTGAGAACTAAGCTGTAACTCTGTGAGAGGAATTCACCAATCAGAAAGTAGTTTCTCAGAAAGCTTCTTTCATGTTTTGCACTGATGATATTTCCTTTATCAGCGTAGGCCTCAAAGCGATCCTAGAAGTCTTCCAGGTTCCTGAAAAACATTGATAATGGACTGTTGGAAGAAAGAGTAGTGTAACCCTGTGAGATGAATTCACACATCAGCAAGAAGTTTCTAGGAAAGCTTCTTTCTAGTTTTCATCTCAGGGTATATCTTTTGTCACCGTAAGTTTCATTGCGTTCAGAAGTATCCCATTGCAGATTTCCAGAAAACTGTGTTAGCACATTGAACACTGAAGAGAAAGGTGTAACTCTGTGAGTTGCATTCACACATCGCAATGCAGTTCCTCAGAAGGCTTCTTTCCAGTTTTCATCTGAGGATATTTCCATTTCCACCATAGCCCTCAATGAGCTCCCAAATATCACTTTGCCGAACACAAGATAACTAAGTTAGCAACTGTTCCAAGAAGGGAAAGGTGGAACTCTGTGTGATGAAGTCACTCATCAGAAAGCAATGTCTCAGAAAGCTTCTCTCTAGTTATTATCTGAGGATATTTCCTTTTTCACCATGGGCCTCTATGGACTCCCAAATCTCATTTTGCAGATTCCACGAAAAGAGTGTTAGCATACTGCTTCCTGAGAACTAAGCTGTAACTCTGTGAGAGGAATTCACAGATCACAAAGAAGTTTCTCAGAAAGCTTCTTTCACGTTTTGAAATGACGGTATTTCCTTTATCAGTGGAGGCCTCAATGCGATCCAAAGAAGTCCTTCCCAGGTTCCTCAAAAACAGTGATAATGGACTGTTGCAGGAAACATAAGTGTAACTCTGTGAGATGAATTCACACATCACCAAGAAGTTTCTAGGAAAGCTTCTTTCTAGTTTTCATCTGAGCATATTTCCTTTGTCACCGTAAGCTTCATTGCCTTCAGAAGTATCAAACTGCAGATTTCCAGAGAACTTTGTTTGCACACTGAACACTGAAAAGAAAGGTGTAACTCTGTGCGTTGCATTCACACATCGCAATGCACTTACTCAGAAGGCTTATTTCCAGTTTTCATCTGAATATATTTCCTTTTCCACCATAGCCCTCAATGAGCTGCCAAATATCACTTTGCAGAACACAAGATAACAGAGATAACAAACTGTTCCAAGAAGGGAAGGGTGGAACTCTGTGTGATGAAATCACACATCAGAAAGCCATCTCTCAGAAACTTCTCTCTACTTATTATCTGAGGATATATCCTTTTTCACCATGGGTCTCTATGGGCTCCCAAATCTCACATTGCAGATTCCACGAAAAGAGTGTTAGCAAACTGCTTATTGAGAACTAAGCTCTAACTCTGTGAGAGGAAGTCACAGAAAAAAAAAAGTTCCTTGAAACGTTTCTTTCAAGTTTTGGACTGATGATATTTCCTTTATCAGCTTATTCCTCAATGAGATCCGAAGAAGTGCTTCCGAGGTTCCTCAAAAACAGTGATAATGGACTGTTGCAGGAAACAGAAGTGTAACTCTGTGAGATGAATTCACACATCAACAAGAAGTGTCTAGGAAAACTTTTCTATAGTTTACATCTCAGCATATTTCCCTTGTCACCGTAAGCTTCATTGCGTTCAGAAGTATGAAATTGCAGATTTCCAGAAAACTGTGTTAGCACACTGAACACTGAAGAGAAAGGGTTAACTCTGTGAGTTGCATTCACACATCGTAATGCAGTTTCTCAGAAGGCTTCTTTCCAGTTTTCATCTGAGGATATTTCCTTTTTCACCATAGCCCTCAAGGAGCTCCCAAATATCACTTTGCAGAAGACAAGATAACAGAGTTAGCAAACTGTTGCAAGAAGGGAAGGGTGGAACTCTGTGTGATGAAGTCACACATCAGAAAGCAATCTCTCAGAAAGCTTCTCTCTAGTTATTATCTGAGGATATTTCCTTTTTCACCATGGGTCCCTACGGGCTCCCAAATCTCACTTTGCAGATCCCACGAAAAGAACTTCCAGAGAACTAAGCTGTAACTCTGTGAGAGGTATTCACAGATCACAAATAAGTTTCTCAGAAAGCTTCTTTCACGTTTTGAACTGATGATATTTCCTTTATCAGCCTAGGCCTCAATGTGATCCAAAGAAGTCCTTCTCAGATTCCTGAAAAACAGTGATAACGGACTGTTGCAGGAAACATAAGTGTAACTCTGTGAGATGAAATCACACATCACCAAGAATTTTCTAGGAAAGCTTCTTTCTAGTTTTCATCTGAGGATATTTCCTTTGTCACTCTAATATTCATAGTGTTCAGAAGTGTCTCATTGCAGATTTCCGGAAAACTGTGTTAGCTCACTGACCACTGAAGAGAAAGGTGTAACTCTGTGAGTTACATTCACACATCGCAATGCAGTTTCTCAGCAGGCTTCTTTCCAGTTTTCATCTGAGATTATTTCCTTTTTCACCATAGCCCTAAATGAGCTCCCAAATATCAGTTTGCAGGACACAAGATAACAGAGTTAGCAAACTGTTCCAAGAAGGGAAGGGTGGAACTCTGTGTGATGAAGTCACACATCAGAGAGCAATCTCTCAGAAAGCTTCTCTATAGTTGTTATCTGAGGATATTTCCTTTTTCACCATTGGCCCCCATGGGCTCCCAAATCTCACTTTGCAGATTCCACGAAAAGAGTGTTAGCAAACTGCTTCCTGAGAACTAAGCTGTAACTCTGTGATAGGAATTCACAGATCATAAAGAAGTTTCTCAGAAAGATTCTTTTACGTTTTGAACTGATGATATTTCCTTTATCAGCGTAGGCCTCAATGCGATTCACAGAAGTCCTTCTTACATCCTCAAAAACATTGATAATGTACTGTTGCAGGAAACAAAAGTATAACTCTGTGAGATTAATTCACATGTCACCAAGAAGATTTTAGGAAAGCTTCTTTCTAGTTTTTTTCTGCAGATAATTCTTTTGTCACGGTAAGCTTAATTGCGTTCAGAAGTATCCCATTGCAGATTTCCAGAAAACTGTGTTAGCACACTGAACACTGAAGAGAAAGATGTAACTCTGTGAGTTGCATTCACACCTAGCAATGCAGTTTCACAGTTGGCTTCTTTCCAGTTTTCATCTGAGGGTATTTCCTTTTTCACCATTGACCTCAATGAGCTCCAAAATATCACGTTGCAGAACACAAGATAACAGAGTTAGCAACTGTTCCAAGAAGGGAAGGGTGGAACTCTGTGTGATGAATTCACACATCAGAAAGCAATCTCTCAGAAAGCTTCTCTCTAGTTATTATGTGAGGATATTTCCTTTTTCACCATGGGCCCCTATGGGCTCCCAAATCTCATTTTGCAGATTCCACGAAAAGAGTGTTAGCAAACTGCTTCTGAGAACTAAGCTGTAAGTCTGTGAGAGGAATTCACAGATCACAAAGAAGTTTCTCAGAAGCTTCTTTCACGTTTTGAACTGATGATATTTCCTTTTTCAGCGTAGGCCTCAATGCGATCCAAAGAGGTCTGTCTCAGGTTCCCCAAAAACAGTGATAATGGACTTTTGCAGGAAACATAAGTATAACTCTCTGAGATGAATTCACACATTACCAAGATGTTTCTAGGAAAGCTTCTTTCTAGATTTCAACTCAGGATATTTCCTTTGTCACCGTAAGCTTCATTGCGTTCAGAAGTATCCCAATGCAGATTTCCAGAAAACTGGATTAGTACACTGAACACTGAAGAGAAAAGTGTAACTCTGTGAATTGAATTCACACATCTCAATGCAGTTTCTCAGAAGGCTACTTTCCAGTTTTCATCTGAGGAAATTTCCTTTTTCACCAGAGTCCTCAATGAGCTCCCAATTATCACCTTGCAGAACACAAGATAAGAGAGTTAGCAAACTGTTCCATGAAAGTAAGGGTGGAACTCTGTGTAATGAAGTCACACATCAGAAAGCAATCTCTCAGAAAGCTTCACTCTAGTTATAATCTGAGGATATTTCCCTTTTCACCATGGGCCCCTATGGGCTCCAAACTCTCACTTTGCAGAATCCACGAAAAGCGTGTCAGCAAACTGCTTCCTGAGAAATAAGCCTTAACTTTGTGGGAGAAATTCACAGACCACAAAGAAGTTTCTGAGAAAACTTCTTCCACGTTTTGAACTGATGATATTTCCTTCATCAGCGTAGGCCTGAATGCGATCCGAAGAAGTGCTTCCCAGGTTCCTCAAAAAGAGTGGTAATGGACTGTTGCAGGAAACAAAAGGGTAACTCTGTGAGGTAAATTCACACATCACTTAGAAGTTTCTAGGAAAACATCTCTCTAGTTTGCATCTGAGGATATTTCGTTTTTCACCATGGACACCTATGGGCTCCCAAATCTTACATTGCAGATTCCACGAAAAGAGTGTTAGCAAACTGCTTCCTGAGAACTAAGCTGTAACTCTGTAAGAGGAATTCACAGATCACAAATAAAATTCTCAGAAAGCTTCCTTCACGTTTTGAATTGACGATATTTCCTTTATCAGCGAAGGCCTCAATACGATCCAAAGAAGTCCTGCTCAGATTCCTCAAAAACATTGATAACGGACTGTTGCAGGAAACATAAGTGTAACTCTGTGAGATGAATTCACACATCACTAATAAATTTCTAAGGAAACTTCTTTCTAGTTTTCATCTGAGGATATTTCCTTTGTCACCATAAGCTTCATTGCGTTCAGAAGTATCCCATTGCAAATTTCCAGAACACTGTGTCAGCAAACTGAACACTGAAGAGAAACGTGTAACTCTGTGAGTTGCATTCACACAACGTAATGTAGTTTGTCAGAAGGCTTCTTTCCAATTTTCATGTGAGGATATTTCGTTTTTCACCATAGGCCTCAATGAGCTCCCAAATATCACTTAGCAATACAGAAGATAACAGAGTTAGCAAACTGTTCCAAGAAGGGAAGGGTGGAACTCTCTGTGATGAAGTCACACAAGAAAGCAATCTCTTGGAAAGCTTCTCTGTAGTTATTATCTGAGGATATTTCCTTTTTCACCATGGGCCCCTATGGGCTCCCAAATCTCACTTTGCAGATTCCACAAAAAGAGTGTTAGCAAACTGCTTCCTGAGAACTATGCTGTAGCACGGTGAGAGGAATTCACAGATCACAAAGAAGTTTCTCAGAAAGCTTCTTTCACGTTTTGAACAGATGATATTTCCTTTATCAGCGTAGGCTTCAATGCGATCCAAACAAACCCTCTCTGGTTCCTCAAAAGCAGTGATAATGGACTGTTGCAGGAAACATAAGTGTAACTCTGTGAGATGAATTCTCACATCACCAAGAAATTTGTAGGAAGGCGTCTTTCTAGTTTTCATCTGAGGATATTTCCTCTGTCACTGTAAGCTTCATTGCGTTCAGAAGTATCCCATATCAGATTTCCAGAAAACTGTGTTAGCACCCTGAACACTGAAGAGAAAGGTGTAACTCTGTGAGTTGCATTCACACATCGCAATGCAGTTTTTCAGAAGGCTTCATTCCAGTTTTCATCTGAGGATATTTCCTTTTTCACCATAGCCCTCAATGAGCTCCAAAATATCACTTGGCAGAACACAAGATAACAGAGTTAGCAAACTGTTCCAAGAAGGGAAGTGTGGAACTCTGTGTGATTAAGTCACACATTGGAAAGCAATCTCTCAGAAAGCTTCTCTCTAGTTATTATCTGAGGATATTTCCTTTTTCACCATGGGCCCCTATGGGCTCCCAAATTTCACTTTGCAGATTCCACGAAAAGAGTGTTAGCAAACTGCTTCCTGAGAACTAAGCTGTCACTCTGTGAGAGGAATTCACATACCACAAAGAAGTTTCTCAGAAAGCTTCTTTCACGTTTTGAACTGATGATATTTCCTTTATCAGCATAGGGCACAATGCGATCCAAACAATTGCTTCTCTGGTTACTCAAAAACAGTGATAATGGACTGTGGCAGCAAACATAAGTGTAACTCTGTGAGATGAATTCACACATCACAACGAAGTTTCTAGGAAAGCTTCTTTCTAGTTTTCATCTGAGGATATTTCCTTTTTCACCCTTAAGCTTCATTGCGTTCAATAGTGTCCCATTGAAGATTTCTAGAAAACTGTGTTCGCAAACTGAACAGTGAAGAGAAACGTGTAACTCTGTGAGTTGCATTCACACATCGCAATGCAGTTTCTCAGAAGGCTTCTTTCCAGTTTTCATCTGAGTATATTTCCTTTTTCACCATAGCCCTCAAAAGGATCCAAATATCAGTTTGCAGAACACAATATAATAGAGATCGCAAACTGTCCCAAGAAGGGAAGAGTGGAACTCTGTGTGATGAAATCACACATCATAAAGCAATCTCTCCGAAAGCTTCTCTCTAGTTATTATCTGATGATCATCTTTTTTCACCAGGGGCCCGTAAGGGCTCCCAAATCTCACTTTGCAGATTCCACGAAAGGAGTATTAGCAAACTGCTTCCTGAGAACTAAGCTGTAACTTTGTGAGAGGAATTCACAGATCACTAAAAGTTTCTCAGAAAACGTATTTCACGTTTTGAACTGACGATATTTTATTTTTCAGTGTAGGCCTCGATGCGATCCAAAGTATTCCTTCTCAGGTTCCTCAAAAACAGTGATAATGTACTGTTGCAGGAAACATTAGTGTAACCCCGTGAGATGAATTCACACATCACCAAGAAGTTTCTAAGAAAGCTTCTTTCTAGTTTTCATCTGAGGATGTTTCCTTTGCCACAGTAAGCTTCATTGGGTTCAGAAGAATCCCAACGCAGAATTCCAGAAAACTGTGTCAGCATACTGAACACTGAAGAGAAAGGTGTAACTCTGTGAGTTGCATTCAAACATCGCAAGGCAGTTTCTCAGACGGCTTCTTTCCAGTTTTCATCTGAGGATATTTCCTTTTTCACCATAGCCCTCATTGATCTCCCAAATATCACTTTGCAGAACACAAGATAAAAGAGTTAGCAAACTGTTTCAAGAAGTGAAGGGTGGAACTCTGTGTGTTGAAGTCACACATCAGAAAGCAATCTCTCAGTAAACTTCTCTCTAGTTATTATATGAGGATATTTCCTTTTCACCATGGGCCTCTATGGGCTCCCAAATCTCACTTTGTAGATTCCACGAAAAGAGTGTTATTAAACTGCTTCCAGAGAACTGAGCTGTAACTCGGTGAGAGGAATTCATAGATCACAAAGAAGTTTCTCAGAAAGCTTCTTTCTAGTTTTCATCTAAGGATATTTCCTTTGTCACTGTAAGCTTCATTGCGTTCAGAAGTATCCCATTGCAGATTTCCAGAAAACTATGTTAGTAAACTGAACACTGGAGAGAAACGTGTAACTATGTGAACTGCATTCACACATCGCAATGCAGTTTCTCAGAAGACTTCTTTGCAGTTTTCATCTGAGGATAATTCTTTTTTCACCATAGCCCTCAATGTGCTCCCAAATATCACTTTGCAGAACACAAGAAAACAGAGTTAGCAAACTGTTCCAAGAAGGGAATGGAGGAACTCTGTGTGTTGAAGTCACACGTCAGAAAGCAATCTCTCAGAAAGGTTCTCTGTAGTTATTATCTGAGGATATTTCCTTGTCACCATGGGCCACTTTGGGCTCCCAAATCTCACTTTGTAGATTCCACGAAAAGAGTGTTAGCAAACTGCTTCCTGAGAACTAAGCTGTAACTCTGTGAGAGGAATTCACAGATCACAAAGAAGTTTCTCAGAACGCTTCTTTCACGTTTTGAACTGATGATATTTCGTTTATCAGTGTAGGCCTCTATGCGATCCAAAGAAGTCCTTCTCAGGTTTCTGAATAACAGAGATAGTGGACTGTTGCATGAACCAAAAGTGTAATTCTGTGAGATGAATTCACACATCACCAAGAAGTTTCTAAGAAAACTTCTTTCTAGTTTTCATCTGAGGATATTTCCTCTGTCACCATAAGCTTCATTGTGTTCAGAAGTATCCCATTTCAAATTTCCAGGAAACTGTGTCAGCAAACTGAACACTGAAGAGAAACGTGTAACTCTGTGAGTTGCTTTCACACATCGCAATGCAGTTTCTCAGTAGGCTTCTTTCCAGTTTTGATCTGAGTATATTTCCTTTATCAAAATAGCCCTCAATGAGCTCCCAAATATCACTTTGCAGAACCCAACGCAACAGAGTTAGCAAACTGTTCCAAGAAGGGAAGAGTGGAAATCTGTGTGATGAAGTCACACATCAGAAAGCAATCTCTCAGTAAACTTCTCTGTAGTTATTATCTGAGGATATATCTTTTTCTCCATGGGACCCATTGGGCTCCCAAATCTCACTTTGCAGATTCCCCGAAAAGAGTGTGAGCAAACTGCTTCCTGAAGTCTAAGTTATAAGTCTGTGAGATGAACACACAGATCAGAAAGAACTTTCTCAGAAAGTTTCTTTCACGTTTTGAACGGAGGTAATTTCCTTTATCAGCGTAGGCCTTAATGCGATCCAAGGAAGCCCTTCTCAGATTCCTCAAAGACAGTGTTAATGTTCTGCTCCACGAAACATAAGTGTAACTCTGGAAGATGAATTCACACATCACCAAGAAGTTTCGAAGAAAGCTTCTTTCCAGTTTTCATCTGTGGATATTTCCTTTGTCACCGTAAGGTTCATTGCGCTATGAGGTATCTAATTGCAGATTTCCAGAAAACTGTGTGAAAAAACTGATCACTGAAGAGAAACGTGTAACTCTGTGAGTTGCATTCACACATGGCAACGCAGTATCTAAGAAAGCTTCTCTTTAGTTATTATGTGAGGATATTTGGTTTTTCACCATAGCCCGGAATGAGCTCCCAAATATACCTCTGCAGCATTCACCACAACAGTGTTAGCAAACTGTTCCAAGAAGGGAAGGGTGGAACTCTGTGTGATGAAGTCACACATCAGAAAGCAATCTCTCAGAAAGCTTCTCTCTAGTTATTAGGTGAGGATATTTCCTTTTTCACCATGGGCCCCCATGTGCTCCCAAATATCACTTTCCAGATTCCACGAAAAGAGTGGTAGCAAACTGCTTCCAGAAGTCTAAGTTATAAGTCTGTGAGATGAACCCACAGATCAGAAAGAAGTTTCTCAGAAAGCTGCTTTCACGTTTTCAACGGATGAAATTTCCTTTATCAGTGTAGGACTCAAGGAGATCCAAGGAAGCCCTTCTCAGATTCCTCAAAGACAGTGTTAACGGACTGCTCCATGAAACATAAGTGTAACTCTGAGATATGAATTCACACATCACCAAGAAGTTTCTAAGAAAGCTTTTCTGTAATTTTCATCTGTGATTATATCCTTTGTCACCATAAGGTTCACTTGCGCTATGAAGTATCTAATTGCAGATTTCCAGAAAACTGTGTTAACAAACTGATCACTGAAGAGAGAAGTGTAACTCTGTGAGTTGAATTCACACATGGCAATGCAGTTTCTCAGAAATCTTCTCTTTAGTTATTATGTGAGGATATTTCCTTTTTCACCATAGCCCTCAATGAGCTATCAAATATACCTTTGCAGAATCCACGACAACAGTGTTAGCTAACTGTTCCAAGAAGGGAAGGGTGGAACTCTGTGTGATGAAATCACACTTCAGAAAGCAATCTCTCATAAAGCCTTTCTCCAGTTATTATGTGAGGATATTTACTTTTTCACCATGGGCCCCTATGAGCTCCCAAATATCACTTTCCACATTAAACGAAAAGAGTGTTACCAAACTGCTTCCTGAAGTCTACGTTATAAGTCTGTGAGATGAACTCACAGATCAGAAAGGAGGTTCTCAGAAAGCTTCTTTCACGTTTGGAACTGATGAAATTTCCTTTATCAGCGTAGACCTCAATGCGATCCAAAGAAGCCCTTCTCAGGTACCTCAAGACAGTGTTAATGGACTGCTCCACGAAACATAAGTGTAACTCTGTGAGATGAATTCACACATCACCAAGAAGTTTCTCAGAAAGTTTCTTTATTGTTTTCATCTGAGTATATTTCCTTTGTCACCGTAAGCTTCATTGCGTTCAGTAATATCCCATTGCAGATTTCGAGAAAACTGTGTTAGCACACTGAACACGGAAGAGAAACGGGTAACTCTGTGAGTTGCATTCCCACATCGAAAGGCAGTTTCTAGAACGCTTCTTTCCAGTTTTAATCTGAGGATATTTCCTTTTTCACCATAGCCCTCAATGAGCTCCCATATATCACTTTGCAGAACACAAGATAAGAGAATTAGCAAACTGTTCCAAGAACGGAAGGGTGGGACTCTGTGTGATGACGTCACACATTAGAAAGCAATCTCTCAGAAACCTTCTCTCTTCTTATTATCTGAGGATGTTTCCTTTTTCACCATGGGCCCCTAAGGGCTTCCAAATCTCAATTTGCAGATTCCACGAAAAGAGGGTTAGCAAACTGCTTCCTGAGAACTAAGCTGTAACTCTGTGAGAGGAATTCACAGATCACAAAGAAGTTTCTCAGAAAGCTTCTTTCACGTATTGAACTGATATTTCCTTTATGAGCGTACTCCTCAATGCGATCCAAAGAAGCAATTCTCAGGTTCCTCAAAAAGAGTGATAATGGACTGTTGCAGGAAACCTAAAGGTAACTCTGTGAGATGAATTCACACATCACCAAGAAGTTTCTAGGAAAGCTTCTTTGTAGTTTTCATCTGAGGATATTTCCTTTGTCTCCATAAGCTTCATTGCGTTCAGAAGTATCCCATTGCAGATTTCCAGAAAACTGTGTCAGCACACTGAACAGTGAAAAGTGTAACTCTGTGAGTTGGATTCACACATCACAATGCAGTTTCTCAGAAGGTTTCTTTCCTGTTTCCATCTGAGTATATTTCCATTTTCACCGTAGCACTCAATAAGCTCCCAAATATCTGTTTGCAGAACACAAGGTAACAGAGTTAGCAAACTGTTCAAAGAAGGGAACGGTGGAACTCTGTGTGATGAAGTCACACATCAGAAAGTAATCTCTCAGAATGCTTTTCTCTAGTTATTATCTGACGATATATCCATTTTCACCATGGGCCACTATGGTCTCCCAAATCTACTTTGCAGATTCCACGAAAAGAGTGCTAGCAAACTGCTTCCTTAGAACTAAGATGTATCTCTGTGTGAGGAATTCACAGATCACAAAGAAGTTTCTCAGACAGCTTCTTTCACCTTTTGGACTGATGATATTTCCTTTATCATCGTAGGCATCAATGCGATCCAAAGAAGTCCTTCTCAGGTTCCTCAAAAACAGTGATAATGGACTGTTGCACGAAATTTAGGTGTAACATTGTCTGAAGAATTCACTCATCACCAAGAAGTTTCTTCGAAAGCTTCTTTCTAGTTTTCATCTGAGGATATTTCCTTTGTCACCGAAAGTTTAATTGCATTCAGAAGTATCCCGTTGCAGATTCCCAGAGAACTGTGTCAGCAAATTGAACACTGAAGAGAAACATGTAATTCTGTGAGTTTCATTCACACATCGCAATGAGTTACTCAGAAGGATTCTATCCAGTTTTCATCTGAGGATATTTCTTTTTCCACCATACCCATGAATGAGCTCCCAAATATCACTTTGCAGAACAGAAGATAACAGAGTTAGCAAACTGTTCCAAGAAGGGAAGGCTGGAACTCTGTGTGATGAAGTGACATATCAGAAAGCAATCTCTCAGAAAGCTTCTCTCTAGTTACTATCTGACGATATTTCCTTTTTCACCATGTGCCCCTATGGGCTCCCAAATCTCACTTTGTAGATTCCACGAAAAGAGTGTCAGCAAACTTCTTCCTGAGAACTAAGCTGTAACTCTGTGAGAGGAATTCACAGATCACAAAGAAGTTTCTCAGAAACCTTCTTTCACGTTTTGAACTGATGATATTTCCTTTATCAGCGTAGGCCTCAATGCGTTCAAAAGAAATCCCTCTCAGGTTCCTCAATATCACTGATAATGTACTGTTGCAGGGCACATAAGTGTAACTCTGTGAGATAAATTCACACATCACCAAGAAGTTTCTAGGAAAGCTTCTTTCTACTTTTCATCTGAGGATATTTCCTTTGGCACCATAAGATTAATTACGTTCAGAGGTATCCCTTTGCAGATTTCCAGAAAACTGTGTTAGCACACTGAACACTGAAGAGAAACGTGTAACTCTGTGAGTTGCATTCACACATCGCAATGCAGTTTCTCAGAAGGCTTCTTTCCAGTTTTCATCTGAGGATATTTCCTTTTCCATCATAGCCCTCACTGAGCTCCCAAATATCACTTTGCAGAACACAAGATAACAGAGTTAGCAATCTCTTCCAAAAAGGGAAGGGTGGAACTCTGTGTGATGAAGTTACACATCAGAAAGCAATCTCTCAGAAAGCTTCTCTCTAATTATTATCTGAGGATATTTCCTTTTTCACCATGAGCCCCTATGGGCTCCCAAATCTCACTTTGCAGATTCCACGAAGAGTGTTAGCAAACTGCTTCCTGAGAACTAACATGTAACTCTGTGAGAGGACTTCACAGATCACAACGAAGTTTCTCAGACCTTCTTTCACGTTTTGAACTAATGATATTTCCTTTATCAGAGTAGGCCTCAATACGATTCAAAGAGATTCTTCTCAGTTTCCTCAAAAACATTGACAACGGATTGTTGCCTGAAATATAAGTGTAACGCTGTGAGATGAATTCACAGATCACCAAAATGTTTCTAAGAAGCTTCTTTGTAGTTTTCATCTGAGGATATTTCCTTTGTCACCGTAAGCTTCATTGCGTTCAGAAGTATCTCATTGCAGATTTCCAGAAAACTGTGCTAGCCAACTGAACACTGAAGAGAATGGTGTAACTCTGTGAGTTGCATTCACACAACGCAATGCGGTTTCTCAGACGGTTTTCTTCCACTTTTGAGCGAAGGATATTTCCTTTTTCAACATAGACCCCAATGAGCTCCCATATGTCACTTTGGAGACCCCAACACAACAGAGTGAGCAAACTGTTCCAGGAAGGGAAGGGTTGAAGTCTGTGTGATGAAAACACACATCAGAAAGCAATCTCTCAGTAAGCTTCTCTCTAGTTATTATCTGAGGATATTTCCTTTTTCAACATGGGCCCGTAGGTGCTCCCAAATCTCACTTTGCAGATTCCACGAAAAGAGTGTTAGCAAACTGCTTCCAGAGAACTAAGCTGTAACTCTGTGAGAGAGATTCACAGAACGCAAAGAAGTTTCTCAGAAAGCTTCTTTCACGTTTTTAACTGATGATACTTTATTTATCAGCGTAGGCCTCAATGCGATCCAAAGTATTCCTTCTAAGGTACCTCAAAAACAGTGATAATGGACTGTTGCAGGAAACATAAGTGTAACTTTGTGAGATGAATTCACACATCACCAAGAAGTTTCTAGGAAAGCTTCTTTCTTGTTTTCATCTGAGGATATTTCCTTTGTCACCAAAAGCTTCATTGTGTTCGGAAGTATCCCATTGCAGATTTCCAGAAAACTGTGTTAGCACACCGAACAACGAAGAGAAAGGTGTACCTCTGTGAGTTGCATTCACACATCGCAAGGCAGTCTCTCAGAAGGCTTCTTTTCAGGTGTCATCTGAGGATATTTCCGTTTTCACTGTATCCCTCAATGAGCTCCCAAATATCACTTTGCAGAACCCAACACAACAGAGTGAGCAAACCGTTCCAGAAGGGAAGCGTGGAACTCTGTGTGATGAAGTCACACATCAGAAAGCAATCTCTCTGAAAGCTTCTCTCTAGTTATTTTCTGAGTATATTTCCTTTTTCACCATGAGCGCCTATGGGCTCCCAAATCTCACTTTGCAGAATCCAGGAAAAGAATGTTAGCAAACTGCTTCCTGAGACCTAAGCTGTAACTCTCTGAGAGGAATTCACAGATCACAAAGATATTTCTCAAAAAACGTCTTTCACGTTGTGAACTGATGATATTTCCTTTATCAGCGTAGGCCTCAATGCGATCCAAAGAAGTCCTTCCCAGGTTCCTCAAAAAGAGTGAATGGACTGTTGCAAGAAACATAAGTGTAACTCTGTGAGATGATTTCACACATCACCAAGAAGTTTCTAGGAAAGCTTCTTTCTAGTTTTAATCTGAGGATATTTCCTTTGTCACCGCAAGCTTCTTTGCGTTCAGAAGTATCCCATTGCAGATTTCCAGGAAACTGAGTTACCACACTGAACACTGAAGAGAAAGGTGTAACTCTGTGAGTTGCATTCACACATCGCAATGCAGTTTCTCAGAAGGCTTCTTTCCAGTTGTCATCTGAAGATATTTCCTTTTTCACCATAGCCCTCCATGAGCTCCAAAATAACACTTTGCAGAACACAAGATAACAGAGTTAGCAGACTTTTGAATAGGGGAAGGGTGGAACTCTGTGTGATGAATTCACACATCAGAAAGAAGTCTCTCAGAAAGCTTCCCTCAAGTTGTTATCTGAGGATATTTCCTTTTTCACCATGAGTCCCTATGGGCTCCCAAATTTCACTTTGCAGATTCCACGAAAAGAGCGTTAGCAAACTTCTTCCTCGGAACTAAGCTGTAACACTGTGAGCGGAATTCACAGATCACAAAGAAGTTTCTCGGAAAGTTTCTTTCATGTTTTGAACTGATGATATTTCCTTTATCAGCGTAGGCCTCAATGCGATCCAAAGAATTTCTTCTCAGGTTCCTCAAAAACATTGATAGCGGACTGTTGCAGGAAATATAAGTGTAACTCTGTGAGATGAAATCACACATCACCATTAAGTTTCTAGGAAAGCTTCTTTCTAGTTTTAATCTGAGGATATTTCCTTTGTCACCGCAAGCTTCTTTGCGTTCAGAAGTATCCCATTGCAGATTTCCTGAAAACTGAGTTACCACACTGAACACTGAAGACAAAGGTGTAACTCTGTGAGTTGCATTCACTCATCGCAATGCAGTTTTTCAGAAGGCTTCTTTCAATTTTTCATCTGAGGATGTTTCCTTTTTCACCATAGCCCTCAATGAGCTCCCAAATATCCCTTTGCAGAACACAAGATAACAGAGTTAGCAAACTGTTCCAAGAAGGGAAGGGTGGAACTCTGTGTGATGAAGTCACTCATCAGAAAGCAATCTCTCACAAAGTTTCTCTCTAGTTATTATCTGAGGATATTTCGTTTTTCACCATGGACACCTATGGGCTCCCAAATCTTACATTGCAGATTCCACGAAAAGAGTGTTAACAAACTGCTTCCTGAGAACTAAGCTGTCACTCTGTGAGAGGAATTCACAGATCACAAATAAAATTCTCAGAAAGCTTCTTTCACGTTTTGAATTGATGATATTTCCTTTATCAGCGTAGGCCTCAATACGATCCAAAGAAGTCCTTCTCAGATTCCTCAAAAACATTGATAACGGACTGTTGCAGGAAACATAAGTGTAACTCTGTGAGATGAATTCACACATCACCAATAAATTTCTAAGAAAACTTCTTTCTAATTTTCATCTGAGGATATTTCCTTTGTAACCATAAGCTTCATTGTGTTCAGAAGTATCCCATTCCAAATTTCCAGAACACTGTGTCAGCAAACTGAACACTGAAGAGAAACGTGTTACTCTGTGAGTTGCATTCACACAACGTAATGTAGTTTCTCAGAAGGCTTCTTTCCAATTTTCATGTGAGGATATTTCGTTTTTCACCATAGGCCTCAATGAGCTTCCAAATATCACTTAGCAAAACACAAGATAACAGGGTTAGCAAACTGTTCAAAGAAGGGAAGGGTGGAACTCTCTGTGATGAAGTCACACAAGAAAGCAATCTCTTGGAAAGCTTCTCTGTTGTTATTATCTGAGGATATTTCCTTTTACACCATGGGCCCCTATGGGCTCCCAAATCTCACTTTGCCGATTCCACGAAAAGAGTGTTAGCAAACTGCTTCCTGAGAACTATGCTGTAGCACGGTGAGAGGAATTCACAGAGCACAAAGAAGTTTCTCAGAAAGCTTCTTTCACGTTTTGAACTGATGATATTTCCTTTATCAGCGTAGGCCTCAATGCGATCCATACAAACCCTCTCTGGTTCCTAAAAAGCAGTGATAATGGACTGTTGCAGGAAACATAAGTGTAACTCTGTGAGATGAATTCTCACATCACCAAGAAATTTCTAGGAAGGTGTCTTTCTAGTTTTCATCTGAGGATATTTCCTCTGTCACCGCAAGCTTCATTGCATTCAGATGTACCCCATATCAGATTTCCAGAAAACTGTGTTAGCACCCTGAACACTGAAGAGAAAGGTGTACCTCTGTGAGTTGCATTCACACATCGCAATGCAGTTTTTCAGAAGGCTTCATTCCAGTTTTCATCTGAGGATATTTCCTTTTTCACCATAGCCCTCAATGAGCTCCATAATATCACTTTGCAGAACACAAGATAACAGAGTTAGCAAACTGTTCCAGAAAGGGAAGTGTGGAACTCTGTGTGATTAAGTCACACATTGGAAAACAATCTCTCAGAAAGCTTCTCTCTAGTTTTTATCTGAGGATATTTCCTTTTTCACCATGGGCCCCTATGGGCTCCCAAATCTCACTTTGCAGATTCCACGAAAAGAGGGTTAGCAAACTGCTTCCTGAGAACTA
This sequence comes from Rhinopithecus roxellana, assembly GCF_007565055.1. Taxonomy (NCBI): domain Eukaryota; kingdom Metazoa; phylum Chordata; class Mammalia; order Primates; family Cercopithecidae; genus Rhinopithecus; species Rhinopithecus roxellana. The sequence continues at coordinate 89,002,863 of NC_044559.1, forward strand.
AGCTGTAACTCTGTGAGAGGAATTCACATACCACAAAGAAGTTTCTCAGAAAGCTTCTTTCACGTTTTGAACTGATGATATTTCCTTTATCAGCGTAGGGCACAATGCGATCCAAACAATTCCTTCTCTGGTTACTCAAAAACAGTGATAATGGACTGTGGCAGCAAACAAAAGTGTAACTCTGTGAGATGAATACACACATCACAAAGAATTTTCTAGGAAAGCTTCTTTCTAGTTTTCATCTGAGGGTGTTTCCTTTTTCACCCTTAAGCTTCATTGCGTTCTATAGTGTCCCAATGCAGATTTCTAGAAAACTGTGTTCGCAAACTGAACAGTGAAGAGAAACGTGTAACTCTGTGAATTGCATTCACACATCGCAATGCAGTTTCTCAGAAGGCTTCTTTCCAGTTTTCATCTGAGGATATTTCCTTTTTCACCAAAGCCCTCAAGAGGACCCAAATATCAGTTTGCAGAACACAATATAATAGAGATCGCAAACTGTCCCAAGAAGGGAAGAGTGGAACTCTGTGTGATGAAGTCACACATCAGAAAGCAATCTGTCAGAAAGCTTCTCTCTAGTTATTATCTGAGGATCATCTTTTTTCACCAGGGGCCCCTATGGGCTCCCAAATCTCACTTTGCAGATTCCACGAAAGGAGTGTTAGCAATCTGCTTCCTGAGAACTAAGCTGTAACTTTGTGAGAGGAATTCACAGAACACTAAGAAGTTTCTCAGAAAACGTATTTCACGTTTTGAACTGACGATATTTTATTTTTCAGCGTAGGCCTCGATGCGATCCAAAGTATTCCTTCTCAGGTTCCTCAAAAACAGTGATAATGGACTGTTTCAGGAAACATTAGTGTAACCCCGTGAGATGAATTCACACATCAGCAAGAAGTTTCTAAGAAAGCTTCTTTCTAGTTTTCATCTGAGGATGTTTCCTTTGTCACAGTAAGCTTCATTGGGTTCAGAAGAATCCCATTGCAGATTTCCAGAAAACTGTGTCAGCAAACTGAACACTGAAGAGAAAGGTGTACCTCTGTGAGTTGCATTCAAACATCACAAGGCAGTTTCTCAGACGGCTTCTTTCCAGTTTTCACTTAGGATATTTCCTTTTTCACCATAGCCCTCAATGTACTCCCACATATCACTTTGCAGAACACAAGATAACAGAGTTAGCAAACTGTTTCAAGAAGGGAAGGGTGGAACTCTGTGTGTTGAAGTCACACATCAGAAAGCAATCTCTCATTAAACTTCTCTCTAGTTATTATCTGAGGATATTTCCTTTTCGCCATGGGCCTCTATGGGCTCCCAAATCTCACTATGTAGATTCCACGAAAAGAGTGTTATTAAACTGCTTCCTGAGAACTGAGCTGTAACTCGGTGAGAGGAATTCATAGATCACAAAGAAGTTTCTCTGAAGGCTTCTTTCTAGTTTTCATCTAAGGATATTTCCTTTGTCACTGTAAGCTTCATTGCGTTTAGAAGTATCCCATTGCAGATTTCCAGAAAACTATGTTAGCAAAATGAACACTGGAGAGAAACGTGTAACTCTGTGAATTGCATGCACACATTGCAATGCAGTTTCTCAGAAGACTACTTTCCAGTTTTCATCTGAGGATAATTCCTTTTTCACCATAGCCCTCAATGAGCTCCGAAATATCACTTTGCAGAACACAAGATAACAGAGTTAGCAAATTGTTCCAAGAAGGGAAGGGAGGAACTCTGTGTGTTAAAGTCACACGTCAGAAAGCAATCTCTCAGAAACGTTCTCTGTAGTTATTATCTGAGGATATTTCCTTTGTCACCATGGGCCCCTTTGGGCTCCCAAATCTCACTTTGCAGATTCCACGAAAAGAGTGTTAGCAAACTGCTTCCTGAGAACTAAGCTGTAACTCTGTGAGAGGAATTCACAGATCACAAAGAAGTTTCTCAGAACGCTTCTTTGACGTTTTGAACTGATGATATTTCGTTTATCAGTGTAGGCCTCTATGCGATCCAAAGAAGTCCTTTTCAGGTTTCTAAATAGCAGAGATAATGGACTGTTGCATGAAACAAAAGTGTAATTCTGTGAGATGAATTCACACATCATGAAGAAGTTTCTAAGAAAACTTCTTTCTAGTTTTCATCTGAGGATGTTTCTTTTGTCACAGTAAGCTTCATTGGGTTCAGAAGAATCCCATTGCAGATTTCCAGAAAACTGTGTCAGCAAACTGAACACTGAAGAGAAAGGTGTAACTCTGGGAGTTGCATTCAAACATCGCAAGGCAGTTTCTCAGAAGGCTTCTTTCCAGTTTTCACTTAGGATATTTCCTTTTTCACCGTAGCCCTCAATGAACTCCCAAATATCACTTTGCAGAACACAAGATAACAGAGTTAGCAAACTGTTCCAAGAAGGGAAGGGTGGAACTCTGTGTGATGAAGTCACACATCAGAAAGCAATCTCTCAGAAAGCTTCTCTCTAGTTATTATCTGAGGATACTTCCTTTTTCACCATGGGCCCCTATGGGCTCCCAAATCTCACTTTGCAGATTACACGAAAAGAGTGTTAGCAAACTGCTTCCTGAGAACTATGCTGTAGCACGGTGAGAGGAATTCACAGAGCACAAAGAAGTTTCTCAGAAAGCTTCTTTCACGTTTTGAACTGATGATATTTCCTTTATCAGCGTAGGCCTCAATGCGATCCATACAAACCCTCTCTGGTTCCTAAAAAGCAGTGATAATGGACTGTTGCAGGAAACATAAGTGTAACTCTGTGAGATGAATTCTCACATCACCAAGAAATTTCTAGGAAGGCGTCTTTCTAGTTTTCATCTGAGGATATTTCCTCTGTCACCGCAAGCTTCATTGCATTCAGATGTACCCCATATCAGATTTCCAGAAAACTGTGTTAGCACCCTGAACACTGAAGAGAAAGGTGTACCTCTGTGAGTTGCATTCACACATCGCAATGCAGTTTTTCAGAAGGCTTCATTCCAGTTTTCATCTGAGGATATTTCCTTTTTCACCATAGCCCTCAATGAGCTCCATAATATCACTTTGCAGAACACAAGATAACAGAGTTAGCAAACTGTTCCAGAAAGGGAAGTGTGGAACTCTGTGTGATTAAGTCACACATTGGAAAACAATCTCTCAGAAAGCTTCTCTCTAGTTTTTATCTGAGGATATTTCCTTTTTCACCATGGGCCCCTATGGGCTCCCAAATCTCACTTTGCAGATTCCACGAAAAGAGGGTTAGCAAACTGCTTCCTGAGAACTAAGCTGTAACTCTGTGAGAGGAATTCACATACCACAAAGAAGTTTCTCAGAAAGCTTCTTTCACGTTTTGAACTGATGATATTTCCTTTATCAGCGTAGGGCACAATGCGATCCAAACAATTCCTTCTCTGGTTACTCAAAAACAGTGATAATGGACTGTGGCAGCAAACAAAAGTGTAACTCTGTGAGATGAATACACACATCACAAAGAATTTTCTAGGAAAGCTTCTTTCTAGTTTTCATCTGAGGGTGTTTCCTTTTTCACCCTTAAGCTTCATTGCGTTCTATAGTGTCCCAATGCAGATTTCTAGAAAACTGTGTTCGCAAACTGAACAGTGAAGAGAAACGTGTAACTCTGTGAATTGCATTCACACATCGCAATGCAGTTTCTCAGAAGGCTTCTTTCCAGTTTTCATCTGAGGATATTTCCTTTTTCACCAAAGCCCTCAAGAGGACCCAAATATCAGTTTGCAGAACACAATATAATAGAGATCGCAAACTGTCCCAAGAAGGGAAGAGTGGAACTCTGTGTGATGAAGTCACACATCAGAAAGCAATCTGTCAGAAAGCTTCTCTCTAGTTATTATCTGAGGATCATCTTTTTTCACCAGGGGCCCCTATGGGCTCCCAAATCTCACTTTGCAGATTCCACGAAAGGAGTGTTAGCAATCTGCTTCCTGAGAACTAAGCTGTAACTTTGTGAGAGGAATTCACAGAACACTAAGAAGTTTCTCAGAAAACGTATTTCACGTTTTGAACTGACGATATTTTATTTTTCAGCGTAGGCCTCGATGCGATCCAAAGTATTCCTTCTCAGGTTCCTCAAAAACAGTGATAATGGACTGTTTCAGGAAACATTAGTGTAACCCCGTGAGATGAATTCACACATCAGCAAGAAGTTTCTAAGAAAGCTTCTTTCTAGTTTTCATCTGAGGATGTTTCCTTTGTCACAGTAAGCTTCATTGGGTTCAGAAGAATCCCATTGCAGATTTCCAGAAAACTGTGTCAGCAAACTGAACACTGAAGAGAAAGGTGTACCTCTGTGAGTTGCATTCAAACATCACAAGGCAGTTTCTCAGACGGCTTCTTTCCAGTTTTCACTTAGGATATTTCCTTTTTCACCATAGCCCTCAATGTACTCCCACATATCACTTTGCAGAACACAAGATAACAGAGTTAGCAAACTGTTTCAAGAAGGGAAGGGTGGAACTCTGTGTGTTGAAGTCACACATCAGAAAGCAATCTCTCATTAAACTTCTCTCTAGTTATTATCTGAGGATATTTCCTTTTCGCCATGGGCCTCTATGGGCTCCCAAATCTCACTATGTAGATTCCACGAAAAGAGTGTTATTAAACTGCTTCCTGAGAACTGAGCTGTAACTCGGTGAGAGGAATTCATAGATCACAAAGAAGTTTCTCTGAAGGCTTCTTTCTAGTTTTCATCTAAGGATATTTCCTTTGTCACTGTAAGCTTCATTGCGTTTAGAAGTATCCCATTGCAGATTTCCAGAAAACTATGTTAGCAAAATGAACACTGGAGAGAAACGTGTAACTCTGTGAATTGCATGCACACATTGCAATGCAGTTTCTCAGAAGACTACTTTCCAGTTTTCATCTGAGGATAATTCCTTTTTCACCATAGCCCTCAATGAGCTCCGAAATATCACTTTGCAGAACACAAGATAACAGAGTTAGCAAATTGTTCCAAGAAGGGAAGGGAGGAACTCTGTGTGTTAAAGTCACACGTCAGAAAGCAATCTCTCAGAAACGTTCTCTGTAGTTATTATCTGAGGATATTTCCTTTGTCACCATGGGCCCCTTTGGGCTCCCAAATCTCACTTTGCAGATTCCACGAAAAGAGTGTTAGCAAACTGCTTCCTGAGAACTAAGCTGTAACTCTGTGAGAGGAATTCACAGATCACAAAGAAGTTTCTCAGAACGCTTCTTTGACGTTTTGAACTGATGATATTTCGTTTATCAGTGTAGGCCTCTATGCGATCCAAAGAAGTCCTTTTCAGGTTTCTAAATAGCAGAGATAATGGACTGTTGCATGAAACAAAAGTGTAATTCTGTGAGATGAATTCACACATCATGAAGAAGTTTCTAAGAAAACTTCTTTCTAGTTTTCATCTGAGGATGTTTCTTTTGTCACAGTAAGCTTCATTGGGTTCAGAAGAATCCCATTGCAGATTTCCAGAAAACTGTGTCAGCAAACTGAACACTGAAGAGAAAGGTGTAACTCTGGGAGTTGCATTCAAACATCGCAAGGCAGTTTCTCAGAAGGCTTCTTTCCAGTTTTCACTTAGGATATTTCCTTTTTCACCGTAGCCCTCAATGAACTCCCAAATATCACTTTGCAGAACACAAGATAACAGAGTTAGCAAACTGTTTCAAGAAGGGAAGGGTGGAACTCTGTGTGTTGAAGTCACACATCAGAAAGCAATCTCTCATTAAACTTCTCTCTAGTTATTATCTGAGGATATTTCCTTTTCACCATGGGCCTCTATGGGCTCCCAAATCTCACTTTGTAGATTCCACGAAAAGAGTGTTATTAAACTGCTTCCTGAGAACTGAGCTGTAACTCGGTGAGAGGAACTCATAGATCACAAAGAAGTTTCTCAGAAAGCTTCTTTCTAGTTTTCATCTAAGGATATTTCCTTTGTCACTGTAAGCTTCATTGCGTTTAGAAGTATCCCATTGCAGATTTCCAGAAAACTATGTTAGCAAAATGAACACTGGAGAGAAACATGTAACTCTGTGAATTGCATGCACACATCGCAATGCAGTTTCTCAGAACACTACTTTCCAGTTTTCATCTGAGGATAATTCCTTTTTCACCATAGCCCTCAATGAGCTCCGAAATATCACTTTGCAGAACACAAGATAACAGAGTTAGCAAACTGTTCCAAGAAGGGAAGGGAGGAACTCTGTGTGTTGAAGTCACACGTCACAAAGCAATCTCTCAGAAAGGTTCTCTGTAGTTATTATCTGAGGATATTTCCTTTGTCACCATGGGCCCCTTTGGGCTCCCAAATCTCACTTTGCAGATTCCACGAAAAGAGTGTTAGCAAACTGCTTCCTGAGAACTAAGCTGTAACTCTGTGAGAGGAATTCACAGATCACAAAGAAGTTTCTCAGAACGTTTCTTTCACGTTTTGAACTGATGATATTTCGTTTATCAGTGTAGGCCTCTATGCCTTCCAAAGAAGTCCTTCTCAGGTTTCCAAATAACAGAGATAATGGACTGTTGCATGAAACAAAAGTGTAATTCTGTGAGATGAATTCACACATCACCAAGAAGTTTCTAAGAAAACTTCTTTCTAGTTTTCATCTGAGGATATTTCCTTTTTCACCGTAAGCTTCATTGCGTTCAGAAGTATCCTATTGCAAATTTCCAGAAAACTGTGTCAGCAAACAGAACACTGAAGAGAAACGTGTAACTCTGTGAGTTGCATTCACACATCGCAATGCAGTTTCTCAGTAGGCTTCTTTCCAGTTTTGATCTGAGTATATTTCCTTTATCAACATAGCCCTCAATGAGCTCCCAAATATCACTTTGCAGAACACAGTAACACAATTAGCAAACTGTTCCAAGAAGGGAAGGGTGGAACTCTGTGTGATGAAGTCACACATCACAAAGGAATCTCTCAGTAAACATCTTTGTAGTTATTATCTGAGGATATATCCTTTTTCTCCATGGGCCCCAATGGGCTCCCAAATCTCACTTTGCAGATTCCCCAAAAAGAGTGTTAGGAAACTGCTTCCTGAAATCTACGTTATAAGTCTCTGAGATGAACTCACAGATCAGAAAGAACTTTCTCAGAAAGCATCTTTCACGTTTTGAACGGAGGAAATTTCCTTTTTCAGCGTGGCCTTAATGCGATCCAAGGAAGCCCTTCCCGGGTTCCTCAAAGACAGTGTTAATGTTCTGCTCCACGAAACATAAGTGTAACTCTGGAAGATGAATTCACACATCACCAAGAAGTTTCTAAGAAAGCTTCCTTCTAGTTTTCATCTGAGGAAATTTCCTTTGTCACCGTAAGCTTCATTGCGCTAAGAGGTTTCACATTGCAGATTTCCAGAAAACTTAGCTAGCAAACTGACCACTGAAGAGAAACGTGTAACTCTGTGAGTTGCATTCACTCATGGAAATGCAGTTTCTCAGAAGTCTTCTTTCCAGTTTTGATCGGAGGATATTTCCTTTTTCACCATCGCCCTCAATGAGCTCCCAAATATTTCTTTGCAGAATCCACGACAACAGTGTTAGCAAACTGTTCCAAGATGGGAAGTGTGGAACTCTGTGTGATGAAGTCACACATCAGAAAGCAATCTCTCAGAAATCTTCTCTCTAGTTATTATGTGAGGATATTTAATTTTTCACCATGGACCCCTATGTGCTCCCAAATATCACTTTCCAGATTCCACGAAAAGAGTGTTAGCAAACTCCTTCCTGAACTCTAAGTTATACGTCTGTGAGAAGAACTCACAGATCAGAAAGACGTTTCTCAGAAAGCTTCCTTCACGTTTTGAACGGAGGAAATTTCCTTTATCAGCGTAGGCCTCAATGCGATCCAAGGAAGCCCTTCTCAGATTCCTCAAAGACAGTGTTAATGGACGGCTCCACGAAACATAAGTGTAACTCTGTGAGATGAATTCACACATCACCAAGAAGTTTCTAAGAAAGCTTTTTTGTAATTTTCATCTGTGATTATTTCCTTTGTCACAGTAAGCTTCTTTGCGCTATGAAGTATCTAATTGCAGATTTCCAGAAAACTGTGTTAACAAACTGATCACTGAAGAGAAACGTGTAACTCTGTGAGTTGCATTCACAAATGGCAACGCAGTTTCTCAGAAAGCTTCTCTTTAATTATTATGTGAGGATATTTCCTTTTTCACCATAGCCCTCAATGAGCTCCCAAATATACCTTTGCAGAATCTGCGACAACAGTGTTAGCAAACTGTTCCAAGTAGGGAAGGGTGGAACTCTATCTGATGAAGTCACACATCAGAAAGCAATCTCTTAGAAAGCTTCTCTCTAGTTATTATGAGAGGATATTTCCTTTTTCACCATGGGCCCCTATGTGCTCCCAAATATCACTTTCCAGATTCCACGAAAAGAGTGTTAGCAAACTGCTTCCTGAAGTCTAAGTTATAAGTCTGTGAGATGAACTCACAGATCTGAAAAAGTTTCTCAGGAAACTTCTTTCACGTTTTGAACGGATGAAATTTCCTTTATCAGCGTAGGCCTCAATGCGATCCAAAGAAGCCCTTCTCAGGTTCCTCAAAGACAGTGTTAATGGACTGCTCCACGAAATATAAGTGTAACTTTGTGAGATGAATTCACACATCACCAAGAAGTTTCTAAGAAAGCTACTTTCTAGTTTTCATCTGTGGATATTTCCTTTGACACCGTAAGCTTCATTGCACTGAGAAATATCCCTAGGCAGATTTCCAGAAAACTATGTTAGCAAACTGATCACTGAAGAGAAACGTGTAACTCTGTGAGTTACCTTCATACATCAACGTGCATTTTCCCAGGAGGCTTCTTTCCAGTGTTTATCTGAAGATATTTCCTTGTTCACCATAGCCCTCAATGAGCTCCCAAATATCACTTTGCAGTATCCACGACAACAGTGTTAGCAAACTGTTCCACGAAGGGAAGGGTGGAACTCTGTGTGATGAAGTCACACATCAGAAAGCAATCTCTCAGAAAGCTTTTCTCTAGTTATTATCTGAGGATATTTCCTTTTTCACAATGGGCCCCAATGGACTCCCAAATATCCCTTTGCAGATTCCACGAAAAGTGAGGTAGCAAACTGCTTCATGAGGCCTAAGTTGTAACTCTGTAAGATGAATTCAGAGATAACAAAGAAGTTTCTCAGAAAGCTTCTTTCTCATTTTTATTGAAAGATATTTCTATTGGCCCCATTGTTTTCAAAGGGATCCGGAATATCTGTTCTCAGATTCCACACACATAGGCCTAGGCCACGGCCCCACGAAATACAGCTGTAACTCAGTGAGTTGAATTCACACATCACAAAGCGGTTTCTCAGAAAGCTTCTTTCTTTTGTAAGACGAGGTTATGTGTGGTCTCGGAGCGCCACCATGTGACCTATTGCAGATTCTGCGAAAACTCTGCTAGCAAGCTTCTCAGTGAAAACAATGATGGACATCTGTGGGCTGAATTCACCCACAACAAAGAAATTTCTGAGAAGGCTTCTCTGCAGGTTTCTCTGAGGATAGTTCCTTATTCACTATGCGATTCAACGATATCCAAGACATCACATATGAGATTCCTCAAAATGAGTGCTAGGAAACTCCCCCGAGAAAGGGTGATGTAACACTGTGAAATGAATTCACATATCACAAAGCAGTTTCTAAGAAAGCTTGATTCCGCTTTTTCTTGGAGGATATTTCTTTTCTCCTTCCATTCCTCAAAGCCATCTGAAATATCACTTCTCGGAATTCACAGAAACAGTCCAAAGAAACGGCTCGAAGAAACACTGGCGAAACTCTGTGAGATGAAGTCACACATCAGAAAGCAATCTCTCAGAAAGCTTCTCTCTTGTTATTATCTGAGGATATTTCCTTTTTCACAAAGGGCCCCAATAGGCTCCCAAATATCACTTTGCAGATTCTACGAAAAGAGTGTTAGTAAACTGCTTCTTGAGGCATAGTTTGAAACTCTGTGAGATGAATTCACAGATGAGAATGAAGTTTCTCAGAAAGCTTGTTTCACGTTTTGAACTGATGAAATTTACTTTATCAGCGTAGGCCTCAATGCGATCCAAGGAAGCCCTTCTCAGTTTCCTCAAAGACAGTGTTAATGGACTGCTCCAGGAAACATAAGTGTAATTCTGTGAGATGAATTCACACATCACCAAGAATTTTCTAAGAAATCTTCTTTCTAGTTTTCATTAGTGGATATTTCCTTTGTCACCGTAAGGTTCATTGCGCTATGAAGTATCTAATTGCAGATTTCCGGAAAACTTAGTTAGCAAACTGATCACTGAAGAGAAACGTGTAACTCTGTGAGTTGCATTCACACATGGCAATGCAGTTTCTCAGAAAGCTTCTATTTAGTTATTATGTGAGGATAATTCCTTTTTCACCCTAGCCCTCAATGAGCTCCCAAATATACCTTTGCAGAATCCAGGAGAACAGTGTTAGCAAACTGTTCCAAGTAGGGAAGGGTGGAAATCTGGGTGATTAAATCACACATCAGAAAGCAATCTCTCAGAAAGATTCTATCTAGTTATTTTGTGAGGATATTTCCTTTATCACCTTGGGTCCTATGGGCTCCCAAATATCACTTTCCAGATTCCACGAAAAGAGTGTTAGCAAACTGCTTCCTGAAGTCTAAGTTATAAATCTGTGAGATGAACTCACAGATCAGAAAGATGTTTCTCAGAAAGCTTCTTTCACGTTTTGAACGGAAGAAATTTCCTTTATCAGCGTAGGCCTCAATGCTATCAAAAGAAGCCCTTCTCAGGTCCCTCACAGACAGTGTTAATGGACTGCTCTAAGAAACATATGTTTAACTTTGTGAGATGAATTCACACATTAACAAGAAGTTTCTAAGAAAGTTACTTTCTAGTTTTCATCTGAGGAGATTTCCTTTGTCACCGTAAGCTTCATTGCTATAAGAGTGATCCCATTGCGGATTTCCAGAAAACTTAGTTAGCAAACTGATCACTGAAGAGAAACGTGTAACTCTGTGAGTCGCATTCACTCATGGCAATGCAGTTTCTCAGAAGGCTTCTTTCAAGTTTTGATCTGAGGATATTTCCTTTTTCACCATAGCCCTCAATGAGCTCCCAAATATAACTTTGCAGAATAAACGACAACAGTGTCATCAAACTGTTCCAAGAAGGGAAGGGTGGAACTCTGTGTGATGAAGCCACACATCAGAAAGGAATCTCTCAGAAAGCGTCTCTCTGGTTATTAGGTGAGGATATTTCCTTTCTCACCATGGGCTCCTATGGGATCCCAAATATCACTTTACAGATTCCACGAAAAGAGTGTTAGCAAACTGCTTCCTGAAGTCTATGTTAAAAGTCTGTGAGATGAACTCACAGATCAGAAAGAAGTTTCTCAGAAAGCTTATTTTACGTTTTGAACGGATGAAATTTCCTTTATCAGCGTAGGCATCAATGCGATCCAAAGAAGCCGTTCTCAGATTCCTCAAAGACAGTGTTAATGGACTGCTCCACGAAACATAAGTGTAACTCTGTGAGATGAATTCACACATCACCAAGAAGTTTCTAAGAAGGCTTCTTTCTAGTTTTCATCTGTGGATATTTCCTTTGTCACCGTAAGGTTAATTGCGCTATGAAGTATCTAATTGCAGATTCCCAAAAAACTATGTTAACAAACTGATCACTGAGGAGAGACGTGTAACTCTGTGAGTTGCATTCATACATCGCAATGCAGTTTCTCAGAAAACTTCTCTTTAGTTATTATGTGAGGATATTTCCTTTTTCACCATAGCCCTCAATGAGCTCCCAAATATACCTTTGCAGAATCCACGACAACAGTGTTAGCAAACTGTTCCATCCAGGGAAGTGTGGAACTCTGTGTGATGAAGCCACACATCAGAAAGAAATCTCCCAGAAAGCTTCTCTCTAGTTATTAGTTAGGATATTTCCTTTTTCACCATGGGCCCCTATGGGCTCCCTAATATCAATTTACAGATTCCAGGAAAATAGTGTTAGCAAACTGCTTCCTGAAGTCTAAGTTATAAGTCTGTGAGATGAACTCACAGATCAGAGAGACGTTTCTCAGAAAGCGTCTTTCACGTTTTGAATGGATGAAATTTCCTTTATCAGCGTAGGCCTCAATGCGATCCAAATAAGCCATTCTCAGAGTCCTCAAAGACAGTGTTAATGGACTGCTCCACGAAACAATAGTGTAACTCTGTGAGATGAATTCACACATCACCAAGAAGTTTCTAAGAAAGCTTCTTTCTAGTTTTCAACTGTGGATATTTCCTTTGTCACCGTAAGGTTCATTGCACTATGAAGTATCTAATTGCAGATTTCCAGAAAACAGTGTTAACAAACTGATCACTGAGGAGAAACGTGAGACTCTTGAGTTGCATTCACACATGGCAATGAAGTTTCTCAGAAAGCTTCTCTTTAGTTATTATGTGAGGATATTTCCTTTATCACCATAGCCCTCAATGAGCTCCCAAATATACCTTTGCAGAATCCACGACAACAGTATTAGCAATCTGTTCCAAGAAGGGAAGGGTGGAACTCTGTGTGATGAAGCCACACATCAGAAAGGAATCTCTCAGAAAGCTTCTCTCCAGTTATTAGGTGAGAATATTTCCTTTCTCACCCTGGGCCCCTATGGGCTCCCAAATATCACTTTACAGATTCCACGAAAAGAGTGTTACCAAACTGCTTCCTGAATCTAAGTTATAAGTCTGTGAGATGAACTCACAGATCAGAAATACGTTTCTCAGAGAGCTTCTTTCACGTTTTGAACGGATGAAATTTCCTTTATCAGCATAGGCCTCAATACGATCCAAAATAGCCGTTCTCAGATTCCTCAACGACAGTGTTAGTGGACTGCTCCACGAAAGATAAGTGTAACCCTGTGAGATGAATTCACACATCACCAAGAAGTTTCTAAGAAAGCTTCTTTCTGGTTTTCATCTGTGGATATTTCCTCTGTCACTGTAAGGTTCATTGCGCGATCAAGTATCTAATTGCAGATTTCTAGAAAACTGTGTTAAAAAACTGATCACTGAGGAGAAACGTGTAACTCTGTGAGTTGCATTCACACATGGCAATGCAGTTTCTCAGAAGGCTTCTTTCAAGTTTTGATCTGAGGATATTTCCTTTTTCACCATAGCCCTCAATGAGCTCCCAAATATACTTTTGCAAAATCCACGACAACAGTGTTAGCATACTGTTCCAAGAAGGGAAGGGTGAAACTCTGTGTGATGAAGCCACACATCAGAAAGGAATCTCTCAGAAAGCTTCTCTCTAGTTATTAGGTGAGGATATTTCCTTTTTCACCATGGGCCCCTATGGGATCCCAAATATCTCTTTACAGATTCCAGGAAAAGAGTGTTAGCAAACTGCTTCCTGAAGTCTAAGTTATAAGTCTGTGTGATGAACTCACAGATCAGAAAGGGGTTTCTCAGAATGCTTCTTTCACGTTTTGAACAGATGAAATTTCCTTTATCGGCGAAGGCCTCAATGCGATCCAAAGAAGCCGTTCTCAGATTCCTCAAAGACAGTGTTAAAGGACTGCTCCACGAAACATAAGTGTAACTCTGTGAGATGAATTCACACATCACCAAGAAGTTTCTAAGAAAGCTTCTTTCTTGTTGTCATCTGTGGATATTTCCTTTGTCACCGTAAGGTTCATTGCACTATGAAGTATCTAATTGCAGATTTCCAGAAAACTGTGTTAACAAACTGATCATTGAAGAGAAACGTGTAACTCTGTGAGTTGCATTCACATATGGCAATGCAGTTTCTCAGAATGCTTCTCTGTAGTTATTATGGGAGGATGTTTCCTTTTTCACCGTAGCCCTGAAAGAGCTCCCAAATATACCTTTGCAGAATCCACGACAACAGTGTTAGAAAACAGTTCCAAGAAGGGAATCTTGGAACTCTGTGTGATGAAGCCACACATCAGAAAGGAATCTCTCAGAAAGCTTCTCTCTAGTTATTAGGTGAGGATATTTCCTTTTCCACCATGGGCCCCTATGGGCTCCCAAATATCACTTTACAGATTCCACAAAGAGTGTTAGCAAACTGCTTCCTGAAGTTTAAGTTATAAGTCTGTGAGATGAACTCACAGATCAGAAAGACATTTCTCAGAAAGCTTCTTTCACGTTTTGAAAGTGTGAAATTTCCTTTATCAGCGTAGGCCTCCATGTGATCCAAAGAAGCCGTTCTCAGATTCCTCAAAGACAGTGTTAATGGACTGCTCCACGAAACAAAAGTGTAACTCTGTGAGATGAATTCACGCATCACCAAGAAGTTTCTAAGAATGCTTCTTTCTAGTTTTCATCTGTGGATATTTCCTTTGTTATCGTAAGGTTCATTGCGCTAGGAAGTATCTAATTGCAGATTTCCAGAAAACTGTGTTAACAAACTGATCACTGAAGGGAAACGTGTAACTCTGTGAGTTGCATTCACACATGGCAATGCAATTTCTCAGAAAGCTTTTCTTTACTTATTATGTGAGGATATTTCCTTTTTCACCATACTCCTCAATGAGCTCCCAAATATACCTTTGCATTATCCACGACAACAGTGTTAGCATACTGTTCCAAGAAGGGAAGGGTGGAACTCTGTGTGATGAAGCCACACATCAGAAAGGAATCTCTCAGAAAGCTTCTCTGTAGTTATTATTTGAGGATATTTCCTTTTTCACCATGGGCCCCTAGGGGCTCCCAAATATCACTTTACAGATTCCACGAAAAGAGTGTTAGCAAACTGCTTCCTGAAGTCTAAGTTATAAGTCTGTGAGATGAACTCACAGATCTGAAAAAGTTTCTCAGGAAACTTCTTTCACGTTTTGAACGGATGAAATTTCCTTTATCAGCGTAGGCCTCAATGCGATCCAAAGAAGCCCTTCTCAGGTTCCTCAAAGACAGTGTTAATGGACTGCTCCACGAAATATAAGTGTAACTTTGTGAGATGAATTCACACATCACCAAGAAGTTTCTAAGAAAGCTACTTTCTAGTTTTCATCTGTGGATATTTCCTTTGACACCGTAAGCTTCATTGCACTGAGAAATATCCCTAGGCAGATTTCCAGAAAACTATGTTAGCAAACTGATCACTGAAGAGAAACGTGTAACTCTGTGAGTTACATTCATACATCAACGTGCATTTTCCCAGGAGGCTTCTTTCCAGTGTTTATCTGAAGATATTTCCTTGTTCACCATAGCCCTCAATGAGCTCCCAAATATCACTTTGCAGTATCCACGACAACAGTGTTAGCAAACTGTTCCACGAAGGGAAGGGTGGAACTCTGTGTGATGAAGTCACACATCAGAAAGCAATCTCTCAGAAAGCTTTTCTCTAGTTATTATCTGAGGATATTTCCTTTTTCACAATGGGCCCCAATGGACTCCCAAATATCCCTTTGCAGATTCCACGAAAAGTGAGGTAGCAAACTGCTTCATGAGGCCTAAGTTGTAACTCTGTAAGATGAATTCAGAGATAACAAAGAAGTTTCTCAGAAAGCTTCTTTCTCATTTTTATTGAAAGATATTTCTATTGGCCCCATTGTTTTCAAAGGGATCCGGAATATCTGTTCTCAGATTCCACACACATAGGCCTAGGCCACGGCCCCACGAAATACAGCTGTAACTCAGTGAGTTGAATTCACACATCACAAAGCGGTTTCTCAGAAAGCTTCTTTCTTTTGTAAGACGAGGTTATGTGTGGTCTCGGAGCGCCACCATGTGACCTATTGCAGATTCTGTGAAAACTCTGCTAGCAAGCTTCTCAGTGAAAACAATGATGGACATCTGTGGGCTGAATTCACCCACAACAAAGAAATTTCTGAGAAGGCTTCTCTGCAGGTTTCTCTGAGGATAGTTCCTTATTCACTATGCGATTCAATGATATCCAAGACATCACATATGAGATTCCTCAAAATGAGTGCTAGGAAACTCCCCCGAGAAAGGGTGATGTAACACTGTGAAATGAATTCACATATCACAAAGCAGTTTCTAAGAAAGCTTGATTCCGCTTTTTCTTGGAGGATATTTCTTTTCTCCTTCCATTCCTCAAAGCCATCTGAAATATCACTTCTCGGAATTCACAGAAACAGTCCAAAGAAACGGCTCGAAGAAACACTGGCGAAACTCTGTGAGATGAAGTCACACATCAGAAAGCAATCTCTCAGAAAGCTTCTCTCTTGTTATTATCTGAGGATATTTCCTTTTTCACAAAGGGCCCCAATAGGCTCCCAAATATCACTTTGCAGATTCTACGAAAAGAGTGTTAGTAAACTGCTTCTTGAGGCATAGTTTGAAACTCTGTGAGATGAATTCACAGATGAGAATGAAGTTTCTCAGAAAGCTTGTTTCACGTTTTGAACTGGTGAAATTTACTTTATCAGCGTAGGCCTCAATGCGATCCAAGGAAGCCCTTCTCAGTTTCCTCAAAGACAGTGTTAATGGACTGCTCCCGGAAACATAAGTGTAATTCTGTGAGATGAATTCACACATCACCAAGAATTTTCTAAGAAATCTTCTTTCTAGTTTTCATTAGTGGATATTTCCTTTGTCACCGTAAGGTTCATTGCGCTATGAAGTATCTAATTGCAGATTTCCGGAAAACTTAGTTAGCAAACTGATCACTGAAGAGAAACGTGTAACTCTGTGAGTTGCATTCACACATGGCAATGCAGTTTCTCAGAAAGCTTCTATTTAGTTATTATGTGAGGATAATTCCTTTTTCACCCTAGCCCTCAATGAGCTCCCAAATATACCTTTGCAGAATCCACGAGAACAGTGTTAGCAAACTGTTCCAAGTAGGGAAGGGTGGAAATCTGGGTGATTAAATCACACATCAGAAAGCAATCTCTCAGAAAGATTCTATCTAGTTATTTTGTGAGGATATTTCCTTTATCACCTTGGGTCCCTATGGGCTCCCAAATATCACTTTCCAGATTCCACGAAAAGAGTGTTAGCAAACTGCTTCCTGAAGTCTAAGTTATAAATCTGTGAGATGAACTCACAGATCAGAAAGATGTTTCTCAGAAAGCTTCTTTCACGTTTTGAACGGAAGAAATTTCCTTTATCAGCGTAGGCCTCAATGCTATCAAAAGAAGCCCTTCTCAGGTCCCTCACAGACAGTGTTAATGGACTGCTCTAAGAAACATATGTTTAACTTTGTGAGATGAATTCACACATTAACAAGAAGTTTCTAAGAAAGTTACTTTCTAGTTTTCATCTGAGGAGATTTCCTTTGTCACCGTAAGCTTCATTGCTATAAGAGTGATCCCATTGCGGATTTCCAGAAAACTTAGTTAGCAAACTGATCACTGAAGAGAAACGTGTAACTCTGTGAGTCGCATTCACTCATGGCAATGCAGTTTCTCAGAAGGCTTCTTTCAAGTTTTGATCTGAGGATATTTCCTTTTTCACCATAGCCCTCAATGAGCTCCCAAATATAACTTTGCAGAATAAACGACAACAGTGTCAGCAAACTGTTCCAAGAAGGGAAGGGTGGAACTCTGTGTGATGAAGCCACACATCAGAAAGGAATCTCTCAGAAAGCGTCTCTCTGGTTATTAGGTGAGGATATTTCCTTTCTCACCATGGGCTCCTATGGGATCCCAAATATCACTTTACAGATTCCACGAAAAGAGTGTTAGCAAACTGCTTCCTGAAGTCTATGTTAAAAGTCTGTGAGATGAACTCACAGATCAGAAAGAAGTTTCTCAGAAAGCTTATTTTACGTTTTGAACGGATGAAATTTCCTTTATCAGCGTAGGCATCAATGCGATCCAAAGAAGCCGTTCTCAGATTCCTCAAAGACAGTGTTAATGGACTGCTCCACGAAACATAAGTGTAACTCTGTGAGATGAATTCACACATCACCAAGAAGTTTCTAAGAAGGCTTCTTTCTAGTTTTCATCTGTGGATATTTCCTTTGTCACCGTAAGGTTAATTGCGCTATGAAGTATCTAATTGCAGATTCCCAAAAAACTATGTTAACAAACTGATCACTGAGGAGAGACGTGTAACTCTGTGAGTTGCATTCATACATCGCAATGCAGTTTCTCAGAAAACTTCTCTTTAGTTATTATGTGAGGATATTTCCTTTTTCACCATAGCCCTCAATGAGCTCCCAAATATACCTTTGCAGAATCCACGACAACAGTGTTAGCAAACTGTTCCATCCAGGGAAGTGTGGAACTCTGTGTGATGAAGCCACACATCAGAAAGAAATCTCCCAGAAAGCTTCTCTCTAGTTATTAGTTAGGATATTTCCTTTTTCACCATGGGCCCCTATGGGCTCCCTAATATCAATTTACAGATTCCAGGAAAATAGTGTTAGCAAACTGCTTCCTGAAGTCTAAGTTATAAGTCTGTGAGATGAACTCACAGATCAGAGAGACGTTTCTCAGAAAGCGTCTTTCACGTTTTGAATGGATGAAATTTCCTTTATCAGCGTAGGCCTCAATGCGATCCAAATAAGCCATTCTCAGAGTCCTCAAAGACAGTGTTAATGGACTGCTCCACGAAACAATAGTGTAACTCTGTGAGATGAATTCACACATCACCAAGAAGTTTCTAAGAAAGCTTCTTTCTAGTTTTCAACTGTGGATATTTCCTTTGTCACCGTAAGGTTCATTGCACTATGAAGTATCTAATTGCAGATTTCCAGAAAACAGTGTTAACAAACTGATCACTGAGGAGAAACGTGAGACTCTTGAGTTGCATTCACACATGGCAATGAAGTTTCTCAGAAAGCTTCTCTTTAGTTATTATGTGAGGATATTTCCTTTATCACCATAGCCCTCAATGAGCTCCCAAATATACCTTTGCAGAATCCACGACAACAGTATTAGCAATCTGTTCCAAGAAGGGAAGGGTGGAACTCTGTGTGATGAAGCCACACATCAGAAAGGAATCTCTCAGAAAGCTTCTCTCCAGTTATTAGGTGAGAATATTTCCTTTCTCACCCTGGGCCCCTATGGGCTCCCAAATATCACTTTACAGATTCCACGAAAAGAGTGTTACCAAACTGCTTCCTGAATCTAAGTTATAAGTCTGTGAGATGAACTCACAGATCAGAAATACGTTTCTCAGAGAGCTTCTTTCACGTTTTGAACGGATGAAATTTCCTTTATCAGCATAGGCCTCAATACGATCCAAAATAGCCGTTCTCAGATTCCTCAACGACAGTGTTAGTGGACTGCTCCACGAAAGATAAGTGTAACCCTGTGAGATGAATTCACACATCACCAAGAAGTTTCTAAGAAAGCTTCTTTCTGGTTTTCATCTGTGGATATTTCCTCTGTCACTGTAAGGTTCATTGCGCGATCAAGTATCTAATTGCAGATTTCTAGAAAACTGTGTTAAAAAACTGATCACTGAGGAGAAACGTGTAACTCTGTGAGTTGCATTCACACATGGCAATGCAGTTTCTCAGAAGGCTTCTTTCAAGTTTTGATCTGAGGATATTTCCTTTTTCACCATAGCCCTCAATGAGCTCCCAAATATACTTTTGCAAAATCCACGACAACAGTGTTAGCATACTGTTCCAAGAAGGGAAGGGTGAAACTCTGTGTGATGAAGCCACACATCAGAAAGGAATCTCTCAGAAAGCTTCTCTCTAGTTATTAGGTGAGGATATTTCCTTTTTCACCATGGGCCCCTATGGGATCCCAAATATCTCTTTACAGATTCCAGGAAAAGAGTGTTAGCAAACTGCTTCCTGAAGTCTAAGTTATAAGTCTGTGTGATGAACTCACAGATCAGAAAGGGGTTTCTCAGAATGCTTCTTTCACGTTTTGAACAGATGAAATTTCCTTTATCGGCGAAGGCCTCAATGCGATCCAAAGAAGCCGTTCTCAGATTCCTCAAAGACAGTGTTAAAGGACTGCTCCACGAAACATAAGTGTAACTCTGTGAGATGAATTCACACATCACCAAGAAGTTTCTAAGAAAGCTTCTTTCTTGTTGTCATCTGTGGATATTTCCTTTGTCACCGTAAGGTTCATTGCACTATGAAGTATCTAATTGCAGATTTCCAGAAAACTGTGTTAACAAACTGATCATTGAAGAGAAACGTTTAACTCTGTGAGTTGCATTCACATATGGCAATGCAGTTTCTCAGAATGCTTCTCTGTAGTTATTATGGGAGGATGTTTCCTTTTTCACCGTAGCCCTGAAAGAGCTCCCAAATATACCTTTGCAGAATCCACGACAACAGTGTTAGAAAACAGTTCCAAGAAGGGAATCTTGGAACTCTGTGTGATGAAGCCACACATCAGAAAGGAATCTCTCAGAAAGCTTCTCTCTAGTTATTAGGTGAGGATATTTCCTTTTCCACCATGGGCCCCTATGGGCTCCCAAATATCACTTTACAGATTCCACAAAGAGTGTTAGCAAACTGCTTCCTGAAGTTTAAGTTATAAGTCTGTGAGATGAACTCACAGATCAGAAAGACATTTCTCAGAAAGCTTCTTTCACGTTTTGAAAGTGTGAAATTTCCTTTATCAGCGTAGGCCTCCATGTGATCCAAAGAAGCCGTTCTCAGATTCCTCAAAGACAGTGTTAATGGACTGCTCCACGAAACAAAAGTGTAACTCTGTGAGATGAATTCACGCATCACCAAGAAGTTTCTAAGAATGCTTCTTTCTAGTTTTCATCTGTGGATATTTCCTTTGTTATCGTAAGGTTCATTGCGCTAGGAAGTATCTAATTGCAGATTTCCAGAAAACTGTGTTAACAAACTGATCACTGAAGGGAAACGTGTAACTCTGTGAGTTGCATTCACACATGGCAATGCAATTTCTCAGAAAGCTTTTCTTTACTTATTATGTGAGGATATTTCCTTTTTCACCATACTCCTCAATGAGCTCCCAAATATACCTTTGCATTATCCACGACAACAGTGTTAGCATACTGTTCCAAGAAGGGAAGGGTGGAACTCTGTGTGATGAAGCCACACATCAGAAAGGAATCTCTCAGAAAGCTTCTCTGTAGTTATTATTTGAGGATATTTCCTTTTTCACCATGGGCCCCTAGGGGCTCCCAAATATCACTTTACAGATTCCACGAAAAGAGTGTTAGCAAACTGCTTCCTGAAGTCTAAGTTATAAGTCTGTGAGATGAACTCACAGATCTGAAAAAGTTTCTCAGGAAACTTCTTTCACGTTTTGAACGGATGAAATTTCCTTTATCAGCGTAGGCCTCAATGCGATCCAAAGAAGCCCTTCTCAGGTTCCTCAAAGACAGTGTTAATGGACTGCTCCACGAAATATAAGTGTAACTTTGTGAGATGAATTCACACATCACCAAGAAGTTTCTAAGAAAGCTACTTTCTAGTTTTCATCTGTGGATATTTCCTTTGACACCGTAAGCTTCATTGCACTGAGAAATATCCCTAGGCAGATTTCCAGAAAACTATGTTAGCAAACTGATCACTGAAGAGAAACGTGTAACTCTGTGAGTTACATTCATACATCAACGTGCATTTTCCCAGGAGGCTTCTTTCCAGTGTTTATCTGAAGATATTTCCTTGTTCACCATAGCCCTCAATGAGCTCCCAAATATCACTTTGCAGTATCCACGACAACAGTGTTAGCAAACTGTTCCACGAAGGGAAGGGTGGAACTCTGTGTGATGAAGTCACACATCAGAAAGCAATCTCTCAGAAAGCTTTTCTCTAGTTATTATCTGAGGATATTTCCTTTTTCACAATGGGCCCCAATGGACTCCCAAATATCCCTTTGCAGATTCCACGAAAAGTGAGGTAGCAAACTGCTTCATGAGGCCTAAGTTGTAACTCTGTAAGATGAATTCAGAGATAACAAAGAAGTTTCTCAGAAAGCTTCTTTCTCATTTTTATTGAAAGATATTTCTATTGGCCCCATTGTTTTCAAAGGGATCCGGAATATCTGTTCTCAGATTCCACACACATAGGCCTAGGCCACGGCCCCACGAAATACAGCTGTAACTCAGTGAGTTGAATTCACACATCACAAAGCGGTTTCTCAGAAAGCTTCTTTCTTTTGTAAGACGAGGTTATGTGTGGTCTCGGAGCGCCACCATGTGACCTATTGCAGATTCTGTGAAAACTCTGCTAGCAAGCTTCTCAGTGAAAACAATGATGGACATCTGTGGGCTGAATTCACCCACAACAAAGAAATTTCTGAGAAGGCTTCTCTGCAGGTTTCTCTGAGGATAGTTCCTTATTCACTATGCGATTCAATGATATCCAAGACATCACATATGAGATTCCTCAAAATGAGTGCTAGGAAACTCCCCCGAGAAAGGGTGATGTAACACTGTGAAATGAATTCACATATCACAAAGCAGTTTCTAAGAAAGCTTGATTCCGCTTTTTCTTGGAGGATATTTCTTTTCTCCTTCCATTCCTCAAAGCCATCTGAAATATCACTTCTCGGAATTCACAGAAACAGTCCAAAGAAACGGCTCGAAGAAACACTGGCGAAACTCTGTGAGATGAAGTCACACATCAGAAAGCAATCTCTCAGAAAGCTTCTCTCTTGTTATTATCTGAGGATATTTCCTTTTTCACAAAGGGCCCCAATAGGCTCCCAAATATCACTTTGCAGATTCTACGAAAAGAGTGTTAGTAAACTGCTTCTTGAGGCATAGTTTGAAACTCTGTGAGATGAATTCACAGATGAGAATGAAGTTTCTCAGAAAGCTTGTTTCACGTTTTGAACTGATGAAATTTACTTTATCAGCGTAGGCCTCAATGCGATCCAAGGAAGCCCTTCTCAGTTTCCTCAAAGACAGTGTTAATGGACTGCTCCAGGAAACATAAGTGTAATTCTGTGAGATGAATTCACACATCACCAAGAATTTTCTAAGAAATCTTCTTTCTAGTTTTCATTAGTGGATATTTCCTTTGTCACCGTAAGGTTCATTGCGCTATGAAGTATCTAATTGCAGATTTCCGGAAAACTTAGTTAGCAAACTGATCACTGAAGAGAAACGTGTAACTCTGTGAGTTGCATTCACACATGGCAATGCAGTTTCTCAGAAAGCTTCTATTTAGTTATTATGTGAGGATAATTCCTTTTTCACCCTAGCCCTCAATGAGCTCCCAAATATACCTTTGCAGAATCCACGAGAACAGTGTTAGCAAACTGTTCCAAGTAGGGAAGGGTGGAAATCTGGGTGATTAAATCACACATCAGAAAGCAATCTCTCAGAAAGATTCTATCTAGTTATTTTGTGAGGATATTTCCTTTATCACCTTGGGTCCCTATGGGCTCCCAAATATCACTTTCCAGATTCCACGAAAAGAGTGTTAGCAAACTGCTTCCTGAAGTCTAAGTTATAAATCTGTGAGATGAACTCACAGATCAGAAAGATGTTTCTCAGAAAGCTTCTTTCACGTTTTGAACGGAAGAAATTTCCTTTATCAGCGTAGGCCTCAATGCTATCAAAAGAAGCCCTTCTCAGGTCCCTCACAGACAGTGTTAATGGACTGCTCTAAGAAACATATGTTTAACTTTGTGAGATGAATTCACACATTAACAAGAAGTTTCTAAGAAAGTTACTTTCTAGTT
Organism: Rhinopithecus roxellana; assembly: GCF_007565055.1. NCBI lineage: Eukaryota > Metazoa > Chordata > Mammalia > Primates > Cercopithecidae > Rhinopithecus > Rhinopithecus roxellana. The sequence continues at coordinate 89,026,386 of NC_044559.1, forward strand.
TTCATCTGAGGAGATTTCCTTTGTCACCGTAAGCTTCATTGCTATAAGAGTGATCCCATTGCGGATTTCCAGAAAACTTAGTTAGCAAACTGATCACTGAAGAGAAACGTGTAACTCTGTGAGTCGCATTCACTCATGGCAATGCAGTTTCTCAGAAGGCTTCTTTCAAGTTTTGATCTGAGGATATTTCCTTTTTCACCATAGCCCTCAATGAGCTCCCAAATATAACTTTGCAGAATAAACGACAACAGTGTCAGCAAACTGTTCCAAGAAGGGAAGGGTGGAACTCTGTGTGATGAAGCCACACATCAGAAAGGAATCTCTCAGAAAGCGTCTCTCTGGTTATTAGGTGAGGATATTTCCTTTCTCACCATGGGCTCCTATGGGATCCCAAATATCACTTTACAGATTCCACGAAAAGAGTGTTAGCAAACTGCTTCCTGAAATCTATGTTATAAGTCTGTGAGATGAACTCACAGATCAGAAAGAAGTTTCTCAGAAAGCTTATTTTACGTTTTGAACGGATGAAATTTCCTTTATCAGCGTAGGCATCAATGCGATCCAAAGAAGCCGTTCTCAGATTCCTCAAAGACAGTGTTAATGGACTGCTCCACGAAACATAAGTGTAACTCTGTGAGATGAATTCACACATCACCAAGAAGTTTCTAAGAAGGCTTCTTTCTAGTTTTCATCTGTGGATATTTCCTTTGTCACCGTAAGGTTAATTGCGCTATGAAGTATCTAATTGCAGATTCCCAAAAAACTATGTTAACAAACTGATCACTGAGGAGAGACGTGTAACTCTGTGAGTTGCATTCACACATGGCAATGCAGTTTCTCAGAAAACTTCTCTTTAGTTATTATGTGAGGATATTTCCTTTTTCACCATAGCCCTCAATGAGCTCCCAAATATACCTTTGCAAAATCCACGACAACAGTGTTAGCAAACTGTTCCATCAAGGGAAGTGTGGAACTCTGTGTGATGAAGCCACACATCAGAAAGAAATCTCCCAGAAAGCTTCTCTCTAGTTATTAGTTAGGATATTTCCTATTTCACCATGGGCCCCTATGGGCTCCCTAATATCAATTTACAGATTCCAGGAAAATAGTGTTAGCAAACTGCTTCCTGAAGTCTAAGTTATAAGTCTGTGAGATGAACTCACAGATCAGAGAGACGTTTCTCAGAAAGCGTCTTTCACGTTTTGAATGGATGAAATTTCCTTTATCAGCGTAGGCCTCAATGCGATCCAAATAAGCCATTCTCAGAGTCCTCAAAGACAGTGTTAATGGACTGCTCCACGAAACAATAGTGTAACTCTGTGAGATGAATTCACACATCACCAAGAAGTTTCTATGAAAGCTTCTTTCTAGTTTTCAACTGTGGATATTTCCTTTGTCACCGTAAGGTTCATTGCACTATGAAGTATCTAATTGCAGATTTCCAGAAAACAGTGTTAACAAACTGATCACTGAGGAGAGACGTGAGACTCTTGAGTTGCATTCACACATGGCAATGAAGTTTCTCAGAAAGCTTCTCTTTAGTTATTATGTGAGGATATTTCCTTTATCACCATAGCCCTCAATGAGCTCCCAAATATACCTTTGCAGAATCCACGACAACAGTATTAGCAATCTGTTCCAAGAAGGGAAGGGTGGAACTCTGTGTGATGAAGCCACACATCAGAAAGGAATCTCTCAGAAAGCTTCTCTCCAGTTATTAGGTGAGGATATTTCCTTTCTCACCCTGGGCCCCTATGGGCTCCCAAATATCACTTTACAGATTCCACGAAAAGAGTGTTACCAAACTGCTTCCTGAATCTAAGTTATAAGTCTGTGAGATGAACTCACAGATCAGAAATACGTTTCTCAGAGAGCTTCTTTCACGTTTTGAACGGATGAAATTTCCTTTATCAGCATAGGCCTCAATACGATCCAAAATAGCCGTTCTCAGATTCCTCAACGACAGTGTTAGTGGACTGCTCCACGAAAGATAAGTGTAACCCTGTGAGATGAATTCACACATCACCAAGAAGTTTCTAAGAAAGCTTCTTTCTGGTTTTCATCTGTGGATATTTCCTCTGTCACTGTAAGGTTCATTGCGCGATCAAGTATCTAATTGCAGATTTCTAGAAAACTGTGTTAAAAAACTGATCACTGGCCGGGCGCGGTGGCTCAAGCCTGTAATCCCAGCATTTTGGGAGGCCGAGACGGGCGGATCACGAGGTCAGGAGATCGAGACCATCCTGGCTAACGTGGTGAAACCCCGTCTCTACTAAAAAATACAAAAAACTAGCCGGGCGAGGTGGCGGGCGCCTGTAGTCCCAGCTACTTGGGAGGCTGAGGCAGGAGAATGGCGCAAACCTGGGAGGCGGAGCTTGCAGTTAGCTGAGATCCGGCCACTGCACTCCAGCCTGGGCGACAGAGCAAAACTCCGTCTCAAAAAAAAAAAAAACTGATCACTGAGGAGAAACGTGTAACTCTGTGAGTTGCATTCACACATGGCAATGCAGTTTCTCAGAAGGCTTCTTTCAAGTTTTGATCTGAGGATATTTCCTTTTTCACCATAGCCCTCAATGAGCTCCCAAATATACTTTTGCAAAATCCACGACAACAGTGTTAGCATACTGTTCCAAGAAGGGAAGGGTGAAACTCTGTGTGATGAAGCCACACATCAGAAAGGAATCTCTCAGAAAGCTTCTCTCTAGTTATTAGGTGAGGATATTTCCTTTTTCACCATGGGCCCCTATGGGATCCCAAATATCTCTTTACAGATTCCAGGAAAAGAGTGTTAGCAAACTGCTTCCTGAAGTCTAAGTTATAAGTCTGTGTGATGAACTCACAGATCAGAAAGGGGTTTCTCAGAAAGCTTCTTTCACGTTTTGAACAGATGAAATTTCCTTTATCGGCGAAGGCCTCAATGCGATCCAAAGAAGCCGTTCTCAGATTCCTCAAAGACAGTGTTAAAGGACTGCTCCACGAAACATAAGTGTAACTCTGTGAGATGAATTCACACATCACCAAGAAGTTTCTAAGAAAGCTTCTTTCTTGTTGTCATCTGTGGATATTTCCTTTGTCACCGTAAGGTTCATTGCGCTATGAAGTATCTAATTGCAGATTTCCAGAAAACTGTGTTAACAAACTGATCACTGAAGGGAAACGTGTAACTCTGTGAGTTGCATTCACACATGGCAATGCAATTTCTCAGAAAGCTTTTCTTTACTTATTATGTGAGGATATTTCCTTTTTCACCATTCTCCTCAATGAGCTCCCAAATATACCTTTGCATTATCCACGACAACAGTGTTAGCATACTGTTCCAAGAAGGGAAGGGTGGAACTCTGTGTGATGAAGCCACACATCAGAAAGGAATCTCTCAGAAAGCTTCTCTGTAGTTATTAGGTGAGGATATTTCCTTTTTCACCATGGGCCCCTAGGGGCTCCCAAATATCACTTTACAGATTCCACGAAAAGAGTGTTAGCAAACTGCTTCCTGAAGTCTAAGTTATAAGTCTGTGAGATGAACTCACAGATCTGAAAAAGTTTCTCAGGAAACTTCTTTCACGTTTTGAACGGATGAAATTTCCTTTATCAGCGTAGGCCTCAATGCGATCCAAAGAAGCCCTTCTCAGGTTCCTCAAAGACAGTGTTAATGGACTGCTCCACGAAATATAAGTGTAACTTTGTGAGATGAATTCACACATCACCAAGAAGTTTCTAAGAAAGCTACTTTCTAGTTTTCATCTGTGGATATTTCCTTTGACACCGTAAGCTTCATTGCACTGAGAAATATCCCTAGGCAGATTTCCAGAAAACTATGTTAGCAAACTGATCACTGAAGAGAAACGTGTAACTCTGTGAGTTACCTTCATACATCAACGTGCATTTTCCCAGGAGGCTTCTTTCCAGTGTTTATCTGAAGATATTTCCTTGTTCACCATAGCCCTCAATGAGCTCCCAAATATCACTTTGCAGTATCCACGACAACAGTGTTAGCAAACTGTTCCACGAAGGGAAGGGTGGAACTCTGTGTGATGAAGTCACACATCAGAAAGCAATCTCTCAGAAAGCTTTTCTCTAGTTATTATCTGAGGATATTTCCTTTTTCACAATGGGCCCCAATGGACTCCCAAATATCCCTTTGCAGATTCCACGAAAAGTGAGGTAGCAAACTGCTTCATGAGGCCTAAGTTGTAACTCTGTAAGATGAATTCAGAGATAACAAAGAAGTTTCTCAGAAAGCTTCTTTCTCATTTTTATTGAAAGATATTTCTATTGGCCCCATTGTTTTCAAAGGGATCCGGAATATCTGTTCTCAGATTCCACACACATAGGCCTAGGCCACGGCCCCACGAAATACAGCTGTAACTCAGTGAGTTGAATTCACACATCACAAAGCGGTTTCTCAGAAAGCTTCTTTCTTTTGTAAGACGAGGTTATGTGTGGTCTCGGAGCGCCACCATGTGACCTATTGCAGATTCTGCGAAAACTCTGCTAGCAAGCTTCTCAGTGAAAACAATGATGGACATCTGTGGGCTGAATTCACCCACAACAAAGAAATTTCTGAGAAGGCTTCTCTGCAGGTTTCTCTGAGGATAGTTCCTTATTCACTATGCGATTCAACGATATCCAAGACATCACATATGAGATTCCTCAAAATGAGTGCTAGGAAACTCCCCCGAGAAAGGGTGATGTAACACTGTGAAATGAATTCACATATCACAAAGCAGTTTCTAAGAAAGCTTGATTCCGCTTTTTCTTGGAGGATATTTCTTTTCTCCTTCCATTCCTCAAAGCCATCTGAAATATCACTTCTCGGAATTCACAGAAACAGTCCAAAGAAACGGCTCGAAGAAACACTGGCGAAACTCTGTGAGATGAAGTCACACATCAGAAAGCAATCTCTCAGAAAGCTTCTCTCTTGTTATTATCTGAGGATATTTCCTTTTTCACAAAGGGCCCCAATAGGCTCCCAAATATCACTTTGCAGATTCTACGAAAAGAGTGTTAGTAAACTGCTTCTTGAGGCATAGTTTGAAACTCTGTGAGATGAATTCACAGATGAGAATGAAGTTTCTCAGAAAGCTTGTTTCACGTTTTGAACTGATGAAATTTACTTTATCAGCGTAGGCCTCAATGCGATCCAAGGAAGCCCTTCTCAGTTTCCTCAAAGACAGTGTTAATGGACTGCTCCAGGAAACATAAGTGTAATTCTGTGAGATGAATTCACACATCACCAAGAATTTTCTAAGAAATCTTCTTTCTAGTTTTCATTAGTGGATATTTCCTTTGTCACCGTAAGGTTCATTGCGCTATGAAGTATCTAATTGCAGATTTCCGGAAAACTTAGTTAGCAAACTGATCACTGAAGAGAAACGTGTAACTCTGTGAGTTGCATTCACACATGGCAATGCAGTTTCTCAGAAAGCTTCTATTTAGTTATTATGTGAGGATAATTCCTTTTTCACCCTAGCCCTCAATGAGCTCCCAAATATACCTTTGCAGAATCCACGAGAACAGTGTTAGCAAACTGTTCCAAGTAGGGAAGGGTGGAAATCTGGGTGATTAAATCACACATCAGAAAGCAATCTCTCAGAAAGATTCTATCTAGTTATTTTGTGAGGATATTTCCTTTATCACCTTGGGTCCCTATGGGCTCCCAAATATCACTTTCCAGATTCCACGAAAAGAGTGTTAGCAAACTGCTTCCTGAAGTCTAAGTTATAAATCTGTGAGATGAACTCACAGATCAGAAAGATGTTTCTCAGAAAGCTTCTTTCACGTTTTGAACGGAAGAAATTTCCTTTATCAGCGTAGGCCTCAATGCTATCAAAAGAAGCCCTTCTCAGGTCCCTCACAGACAGTGTTAATGGACTGCTCTAAGAAACATATGTTTAACTTTGTGAGATGAATTCACACATTAACAAGAAGTTTCTAAGAAAGTTACTTTCTAGTTTTCATCTGAGGAGATTTCCTTTGTCACCGTAAGCTTCATTGCTATAAGAGTGATCCCATTGCGGATTTCCAGAAAACTTAGTTAGCAAACTGATCACTGAAGAGAAAAGTGTAACTCTGTGAGTCGCATTCACACATGGCAATGCAGTTTCTCAGAAGGCTTCTTTCAAGTTTTGATCTGAGGATATTTCCTTTTTCACCATAGCCCTCAATGAGCTCCCAAATATAACTTTGCAGAATAAACGACAACAGTGTCAGCAAACTGTTCCAAGAAGGGAAGGGTGGAACTCTGTGTGATGAAGCCACACATCAGAAAGGAATCTCTCAGAAAGCGTCTCTCTGGTTATTAGGTGAGGATATTTCCTTTCTCACCATGGGCTCCTATTGGATCCCAAATATCACTTTACAGATTCCACGAAAAGAGTGTTAGCAAACTGCTTCCTGAAGTCTATGTTATAAGTCTGTGAGATGAACTCACAGATCAGAAAGAAGTTTCTCAGAAAGCTTATTTTACGTTTTGAAAGGATGAAATTTCCTTTATCAGCGTAGGCATCAATGCGATCCAAAGAAGCCGTTCTCAGATTCCTCAAAGACAGTGTTAATGGACTGCTCCACGAAACATAAGTGTAACTCTGTGAGATGAATTCACACATCACCAAGAAGTTTCTAAGAAGGCTTCTTTCTAGTTTTCATCTGTGGATATTTCCTTTGTCACCGTAAGGTTAATTGCGCTATGAAGTATCTAATTGCAGATTTCCAAAAAACTATGTTAACAAACTGATCACTGAGGAGAGACGTGTAACTCTGTGAGTTGCATTCACACATGGCAATGCAGTTTCTCAGAAAACTTCTCTTTAGTTATTATGTGAGGATATTTCCTTTTTCACCATAGCCCTCAATGAGCTTCCAAATATACCTTTGCAGAATCCACGACAACAGTGTTAGCAAACTGTTCCATCAAGGGAAGTGTGGAACTCTGTGTGATGAAGCCACACATCAGAAAGAAATCTCCCAGAAAGCTTCTCTCTAGTTATTAGTTAGGATATTTCCTTTTTCACCATGGGCCCCTATGGGCTCCCTAATATCAATTTACAGATTCCAGGAAAATAGTGTTAGCAAACTGCTTCCTGAAGTCTAAGTTATAAGTATGTGAGATGAACTCACAGATCAGAGAGACGTTTCTCAGAAAGCGTCTTTCACGTTTTGAATGGATGAAATTTCCTTTATCAGCGTAGGCCTCAATGCGATCCAAATAAGCCATTCTCAGAGTCCTCAAAGACAGTGTTAATGGACTGCTCCACGAAACAATAGTGTAACTCTGTGAGATGAATTCACACATCACCAAGAAGTTTCTAAGAAAGCTTCTTTCTAGTTTTCAACTGTGGATATTTCCTTTGTCACCGTAAGGTTCATTGCACTATGAAGTATCTAATTGCAGATTTCCAGAAAACAGTGTTAACAAACTGATCACTGAGGAGAGACGTGAGACTCTTGAGTTGCATTCACACATGGCAATGAAGTTTCTCAGAAAGCTTCTCTTTAGTTATTATGTGAGGATATTTCCTTTATCACCATAGCCCTCAATGAGCTCCCAAATATACCTTTGCAGAATCCACGACAACAGTATTAGCAATCTGTTCCAAGAAGGGAAGGGTGGAACTCTGTGTGATGAAGCCACACATCAAAAAGGAATCTCTCAGAAAGCTTCTCTCCAGTTATTAGGTGAGGATATTTCCTTTCTCACCCTGGGCCCCTATGGGCTCCCAAATATCACTTTACAGATTCCACGAAAAGAGTGTTACCAAACTGCTTCCTGAATCTAAGTTATAAGTCTGTGAGATGAACTCACAGATCAGAAATACGTTTCTCAGAGAGCTTCTTTCATGTTTTGCACGGATGAAATTTCCTTTATCAGCATAGGCCTCAATACGATCCAAAATAGCCGTTCTCAGATTCCTCAACGACAGTGTTAGTGGACTGCTCCACGAAAGATAAGTGTAACCCTGTGAGATGAATTCACACATCACCAAGAAGTTTCTAAGAAAGCTTCTTTCTGGTTTTCATCTGTGGATATTTCCTCTGTCACTGTAAGGTTCATTGCGCGATCAAGTATCTAATTGCAGATTTCTAGAAAACTGTGTTAAAAAACTGATCACTGAGGAGAAACGTGTAACTCTGTGAGTTGCATTCACACATGGCAATGCAGTTTCTCAGAAGGCTTCTTTCAAGTTTTGATCTGAGGATATTTCCTTTTTCACCATAGCCCTCAATGAGCTCCCAAGTATACCTTTGCAGAATCCACCACAAAAGTGTTAGCAAACTGTTCCAAGAAGGGAAGGGTGAAACTCTGTGTGATGAAGCCACACATCAGAAAGGAATCTCTCAGAAAGCTTCTCTCTAGTTATTAGGTGAGGATATTTCCTTTTTCACCATGGGCCCCTATGGGATCCCAAATATCTCATTACAGATTCCAGGAAAAGAGTGTTAGCAAACTGCTTCCTGAAGTCTAAGTTATAAGTCTGTGTGATGAACTCACAGATCAGAAAGGGGTTTCTCAGAAAGCTTCTTTCACGTTTTGAACAGATGAAATTTCCTTTATCAGCGAAGGCCTCAATGCGATCCAAAGAAGCCGTTCTCAGATTCCTCAAAGACAGTGTTAAAGGACTGCTCCACGAAACATAAGTGTAACTCTGTGAGATGAATTCACACATCACCAAGAAGTTTCTAAGAAAGCTTCTTTCTTGTTGTCATCTGTGGATATTTCCTTTGTCACCCTAAGGTTCATTGCGCTATGAAGTATCTAATTGCAGATTTCCAGAAAACTGTGTTAACAAACTGATCATTGAAGAGAAACGTGTAACTCTGTGAGTTGCATTCACATATGGCAATGCAGTTTCTCAGAATGCTTCTCTGTAGTTATCATGGGAGGATGTTTCCTTTTTCACCGTAGCCCTGAAAGAGCTCCCAAATATACCTTTGCAGAATCCACGACAACAGTGTTAGAAAACAGTTCCAAGAAGGGAATGGTGGAACTCTGTGTGATGAAGCCACACATCAGAAAGGAATCTCTCAGAAAGCTTCTCTCTAGTTATTAGGTGAGGATATTTCCTTTTCCACCATAGGCCCCTATGGGCTCCCAAATATCACTTTACAGATTCCACAAAGAGTGTTAGCAAACTGCTTCCTGAAGTTTAAGTTATAAGTCTGTGAGATGAACTCACAGATCAGAAAGACATTTCTCAGAAAGCTTCTTTCACGTTTTGAAAGTGTGAAATTTCCTTTATCAGCGTAGGCCTCCATGTGATCCAAAGAAGCCGTTCTCAGATTCCTCAAAGACAGTGTTAATGGACTGCTCCACGAAACAAAAGTGTAACTCTGTGAGATGAATTCTCGCATCACCAAGAAGTTTCTAAGAATGCTTCTTTCTAGTTTTCATCTGTGGATATTTCCTTTGTTATCGTAAGGTTCATTGCGCTAGGAAGTATCTAATTGCAGATTTCCAGAAAACTGTGTTAACAAACTGATCACTGAAGGGAAACGTGTAACTCTGTGAGTTGCATTCACACATGGCAATGCAATTTCTCAGAAAGCTTTTCTTTACTTATTATGTGAGGATATTTCCTTTTTCACCATACTCCTCAATGAGCTCCCAAATATACCTTTGCATTATCCACGACAACAGTGTTAGCATACTGTTCCAAAAAGGGAAGGGTGGAACTCTGTGTGATGAAGCCACACATCAGAAAGGAATCTCTCAGAAAGCTTCTCTGTAGTTATTAGGTGAGGATATTTCCTTTTTCACCATGGGCCCCTAGGGGCTCCCAAATATCACTTTACAGATTCCACGAAAAGAGTGTTAGCAAACTGCTTCCTGAAGTCTACGTTATAAGTCTGTGAGATAAACTCACAGATCCGAAAGAAGTTTCTCAGAAAGCTTCTTTCACGTTTTGAACGGATGAAATTTCCTTTATCAGCGTAGGCCTCAATGCGATCCCAAGAATCCGTTCTCAGAATCCTCAAAGACAGTGTTAATGGACTGCTCCAAGAAACATAAGTGTAACTCTGTGAGATGAATTCACACATCACTAAGAAGTTCCGAGGAAAGCTTCTTTCTAGTTTTCATCTGTGGATATTATCTTTGTCACCGTAAGCTTCATTGCATTCAGAAATTTCCCATTGCAGATTTCCAGAAAACTGTGTTAGCACACTGAACACTGACGAGAGAGGGGTAACTCTGTGAGTTGCATTCACACATCGCAATGCTGTTTCTCAGAAGGCTTCTTTCCAGTTTTCATCTGAGTCTATTTCCTTTTTCACCGTAACCCTCAATGAGCTCCCAAATATCAATTTCCAAAACACAAGTTAACAGAGTTAGCAAACTGTTCCAAAAATGGAAGTGTGGAACTCCGTGTGATGAAGTCACACATCAGAAAGCAATCTCTCAGAAAGCTTCTCTCTAGTTATTATCTGAGGATATTTCGTTTTTCACCATGGGCCCCTATGGGCTCCCAAATCTCAATTTTCAGATTCCCGGAAGAGTGTTAGCAAACTGCTTTCTGAGAACCAACCTGTAACTCTGTGAGAGGAATTCACAGATCACAAAGAAGTTTCTCAGAAAGCTTCTTTCACGTTTTGAACTCATGATATTTCCTTTATCAGCGTAGGCCTCAATACGATCCAAAGATGTCTTCCCAGCTTCCTCAAAAACATTGTTAACCGACTTTTGCCTGAAACATAAGTGTAACGCTGTGAGATGAATTCACAGATCACCAAGAATTTTCTAAGAAGCTTCTTTCTAGTTTCCGACTGAGGATATTTCCTTTGTCACTGTATGCTTCATTGCGTTCAGAAGTATCCCATTGCAGATATCCAGAAAACTGTGTTAGGACACTGAACACTGAAGAGAAAGGTGTAACTCTGTGACTTGCATTCACACGTCACAATACGGTTTCTCAGAAGGCTACCTTCCTGTTTTCATCTGAGGATATTTCCTTTTTCAACATAGTCTGAATGAGCTCCCAAATATCACTTTGCAGAACACAAGATAACAGAGTTAGGAAACTGTTCCAGAAGGGAAGGGTGGAAATCTGTGTGATGAAGTCACCCATCAGTAAGCAATCTCTGTGAAAGCTTCTCTGTAGTTATTATCTGAGGATATTTCCTTTTTCACCATGGGCCCCTATGGGCTCCCAAATCTCACTTTGCAAGTTAGACGAAAAGAGTGTTAGCAAACTGCTCCCTGAGAACTAAGCTGTAACTCTGTGAGAGGAATCCACAGATCCCAAAGTGGTTTCTCAGAAAGCTTTTTTCACGTTTTGAACTGATGATATTTTATTTATCAGCGTAGGCCTCAATGAGATCCAAAGTATTCCTTCTCAGGTACCTCAAAAACAGTGATATTGGATTGTTGCTGGGGGAATAAGTGTAACTCTGTAAGATGAATTCACACAATACCAAGAAGTTCCTAGGAAAGCTTCTTTTTAGTTTTCATCTGAGGATATTTCCTTTGTCACCATAAGCTTCATTGCCTAATGAAGTATCTCGTTGACGATTTCCAGAAAACTGTGTTAGCACCTTGAACACTGAAGAGAAAGGTGTAACTCTGTGAGTTGAATTCACACATTGCAATGCAGTTTCTCAGAATGCTTCCTTACAGTTTTCATCTGAGGATATTTCCGTTTTCACCATATCCCTCAATGAGCTCCCAAATATCACTTTGCAGAACACAAGACCACAGAGATAGCAAACAGTTCCAAGAAGGGAAGGTTGGAACTCTTGGTGATGAAGTCACATATCAGAAAGCAATCTCTCAGAAAGCTTCTCTGTAGTTATTATCTGAGGTTATATCCATTTTCACCTTGGGCAACTATGAGCTTCCAAATCTCACTTTGCAGATTCCACGAAAAGAGTGTTAGCAAACTCCTTCCAGAGAACTAAGCTGTAAATCTGTGAGGGAATTCACAGATCAGAAAGAAGTTTCTCAGAAAGATTCTTTCACGTTTTGAAATGATGATATTTCCTTTATCAGCGTAGGCCTCAATGCGATCCAAAGAAGTCCTTCTCAGATTCCTCAAAAAGAGTGATAAAGGACTGTTGCACGAAACATATGTGCAACATCCTGAGATTTATTCACACATCAGCAAGAAGTTTCTAGGAAAGCTTCTTTTAAGTTTTCATCTGAGGATATTTCCTTTGTCACAGTAAGCTTCATTGCGTTCAGAAGTATCCCATTGCAGATTTCCAGAAAACTGTGTTAGCACAATGAACACTGAAGAGAAAGGTGCCACTCGGTGAGTTGCATTCACACATCGCAATGCTGTTTCTCAAAGGCTTCTTTAAAGTTTTCGTCTGAGGATATTTCCTTTTTCACCAATGTCCTCAATGAGCTCCCAAATAACACTTTGCAGAATCCAACAGAACAGAGTGAGCAAACTGTTCCAAGAAGGGAAGGGTGGAACTCTGTCTGATGAAGTCACACATCAGAAAGCAACCTCTAAGAAAGCTTCTCTGTACTTATTATCTGAGGATATTTCCTTTTTCACCATGGGCCCCTATGGCCTCCCAAATCCCACTTTGCAGATTCCACGAAAAGAGTGATAGCAAACTGCTTCCTGAGAACTAAGCTGTAACTCCGTGAGAGGAATTCACAGATCACAAAGCAGTTTCTCAGAAACCTTCTTTTACGTTTTGAAATGATGATATTTCCTTTATCGGCGTAGGCCTCAATGCGATCCAAAGAAGTCCTTCTCAGGTTCCTCAAAAACAGTGATAATGGACTGTTGCAGGAAACATAAGAGTAACACTGTGAGATGAATTCACACATCACCAAGAAGTTTCTAGGAAAGCTTCTATCTAGTTTTCATCTCAGGATATTTCGTTTGTCATCGTAAGCATCATGGCCTTCAGATATATCCCATTGCAGATTTCCAGAAAACTGTGTTAGCACCCTGAACACTGAAGACAAAGGTGTAACTCTGTGGGTTGCATTCACACATCGCAATGCAGTTTCTCAGAAGGCTTCTTTCCAGTTTTCATCTGAGGATATTTCCTTTTCCACCATAGACCTCAATGAGCTCCCAAATATCACTTTGCCGAACACAAGATAACAGAGTTGGCAAACTGTTCCAAGAAGGGAAGGGTGGAAGTCTGTGTGATGAAATCACACTTCAGAATGCAATCTCTCAGTAAGCTTATCTGTAGTTATTATCTGAGGATATTTCCTTTTTCACCATGGGCCCCTAAGAGCTCCCAAATCTCACTTTGAAGATTCCACGAAAAGAGTGTTAGCAAATGGCTTCCTGAGTACCAAGCTGTAACTCTGTGAGAGGAGTTCACAGATAACAAATAAGTTTCTCAGAAAGCTTCCTTCACGTTTTGAACTGATGATATTTCCTTTATAAGCGTAGGCCTCAATACGAACCAAGGAAGTCCTTCTCAGCTTCCTCAAAAACTTTGATAACGGACGGTTGCCTGAAACATAAGTGTAACGCTCTGATATGAATTCACAGATCACCAAAAACTTTCTAAGACGGTTCTTTGTAGTTTTCATCTGAGGATATTTCCCTTTCAACGTAAGCTTCATTGAGTTCAGAAGAATCGAATTGAAGATTTCCAGAAAACTGTGTTAGCACACTGAACACTGAAGAGAAAGGTGTAACACTGTGACTTGCATTCACACATCGTAATGCAGTTTCTCAGAAGGCTTCCATTCAGTTGTCATCTGAGGATATTTCCTTTTTCACCATAGCCCTCAATGAGCTCCCAAATATCACTTTGCAGAACACAAGATAACACAGTTAGCAAAACGTTCCAAAAAAGCAAGGGTGGAACTCTGTGATGAAGTCACACATCAGAAAGCAATGTCTCAGAAAGCTTCTCTCTAGTTATTATCTGAGGATATTTCCTTTTTCACCATGGGCCGCTATTTGCTCCCAAACCTCACTTTGCAGATTCCACGAAAAGAGTGTTAGCAAACTGCTTCTGGAGAAGAAAGCTGTAACTGTGAGAGAGTATTCACAGATCACAAAGAAGTTTGTGAGAAAGCTTCTTTCACATTTTGTACTGATGATATTTTATTTATCAGCGTAGGCCTCAATGCGATCAAAGAAGTCCTTCTCAGGTTCCTCAAAAACAGTGATAATGGACTGCTGCATTAGACATAAGTGTAACTGTGTGAGATGAATTCACACATCACCAAGAAGTTTTTTTAATAAAACTTATTTCTAGTTTTCATCTGAGGCTATTTCCTATGTCACCGTAAGGTTCATTGCGTTCAGAAGTATCCCATTCCAGATTTCCAGAAAACTGTGTTAGCACACTGAACACTGAAGAGAAATTGTTAACTCTGTGAGTTGCATTCACACATCGCAATGCAGTTTCTCAGAAGGCTTCTTTCCAGTTTTTAACTGAGGATATTTCCTTTTTAACCATAGCCCTCAATGAGCTCCCAAATATCACTTTCCAGAACACAAGATAACAGAGTTAGCAAACTTTTCCAAGAAGGGAAGGGTGGAACTCTGTGTGATGAAGTCACACATCAGAAAGCAATCTCTCAGAACGCTTCTCTCTAGTTATTATCTGAGGATATATCCATTTTCAGCATGGGCAACTATGGGCTCCCAAATCTACTTTGCAGGTTCCACTAAAAGAGTGTTAGCAAACTGCTTCCTGAGAACTAAGCTGTAACTCTGTGAGAGGAATTCACAGATCACAAAGAAGATTCTCAGTGATAATCAGTGATAATGGACTGTTGCAGGACATAAGTGTAACTCTGTGAGATGAATTCACACATCACCAAGAAGTTTCTAGGAAAGCTTCTTTCTAGTTTTCAACTGAGGGTATTTGCTTTGTCACCGTAAGCTTCATTGGGTTCAGAAGTATCGCCTTGCAGATTTCCAGAAAATTGTGTTAGCACACTGAACACTGAAGAGAAACATGTAACTCTGTGAGTTGCATTCACACATCGCTATACAGTTTCTCAGAAGGCTTCTTCACAGTTTTCATTTGAGAATATTTCCTTTTCCACCACAGCCCTCAATGAGCTCCATAATATCACTTTGCAGAACACAAGCTAAGAGACTTACCAAACTGTTCCAAGAAGGGAACAGTTTTCAACTGAGGGTATTTCCTTTGTCACCGTAAGGTTCATTGCGCTATGAGGTATCAAATTGCAGATTTCCAGAAAACTGTGTTAAAAAACTGATCACTAAAGAGAAACGTGTAACTCTGTGAGTTGCATTCACACATGGCAACGCAGTTTCTAAGAAAGCTTCTCTTTAGTTATTATATGAGGATATTTCCTTTTTCACCATAGCCCGGAAGGAGCTCCCAAATATACCTCTTCAGCATCCAAGACAACAGTGTTAGCAAACTGTTCCAAGAAGGGAAGGGTGGAACTCTGTGTGATGAAGTCACACATCAGAAAGCAATCTCTCAGAAAGCATCTCTCTAGTTATTATGTGAGGATATTTCCTTTTTCACCATGGGCCCCTATGTGCTCCCAAATATCACTTTCCAGATTCCACGAAAAGAGTGTTAGCAAACTGCTTCCTGAAGTCTAAGTTATAAGTCTGTGAGATGAACTCACAGATCAGAAAGAAGTTTCTGAGAAAGCTACTTTAACGTTTTCAACGGATGAAATTTCCTTTATCAGTGTAGGCCTCAAGGCGATCCAAGGAAGCCCTTCTCAGATTCCTCAAAGACAGTGTTAATGGACTGCTCCATGAAACATCAGTGTAACT
This sequence comes from Rhinopithecus roxellana, assembly GCF_007565055.1. NCBI lineage: Eukaryota > Metazoa > Chordata > Mammalia > Primates > Cercopithecidae > Rhinopithecus > Rhinopithecus roxellana. The sequence continues at coordinate 89,042,078 of NC_044559.1, forward strand.
CTGAGATATGAAATCACACATCACCAAGAAGTTTCTAAGAAAGATTTTCTGTAATTTTCATCTGTGATTTTATCCTTTGTCACCATAAGGTTCATTGCACTATGAAGTATCTAATTGCAGGTTTCCAGAAAACTGTGTTAACAAACTGATCACTGAAGAGAGAAGTGTAACTCTGTGAGTTGAATTCACACATGCTAATGCAGTTTCTCAGAAAGCTTCTCTTTAGTTATTATGTGAGGATATTTCCTTTTTCATCATAGCCCTCAATGAGTTCCCAAATATAACTCTGCAGAATCCACGAAAACAGTGTTAGCAAACTGTTCCAAGAAGGGAAGGTTGGAATTCTGTGTAATGAAGTCACACTTCGGAAAGCAATCTCTCAGAAACATTCCCTCTAATTATTATGTGAGGATATTTCTTCTTTCACCATGGTCCCCTATGGGTTCCCAAATATCACTTTCCAGATTCCAAGAAAAGAGTGTTAGCAAACTGCTTCCTGAAGTCTAAGTTATAAGTCTGTGAGATGAACTCACAGATCAGAAAGAAGTTTCTCAGAAAGCTTCTTTCACCTTTTGAACGGATGAAATTTCCTTTATCAGCGTAGGCCTCAATGCGATCCAACGAAGCCGTTCTCAGATCCCTCAAAGACAGTGTCAATGGTCTGCTCCATGAAACATAAGTGTAACTTTGTGAGATGAATTCACACATCAACAAGAAGTTTCTAAGAAAGCTTCTTTCTTGTTTTGATCTGAGGATATTTCCTTTCTCACCATAAGGTTCATTGCCATAAGAGGTATCCCACTGCAGATTTCCAGAAAACTTAGTTAGCAAACTGATCACTGAAGAGAAACGTGTAACTCTGTGAGTTGCATTCACTCATGGCAATACAGTTTCTCAGAAGGCTTTTTTCCAGTTTTGATCTGAGAATATTTCCTTTTTCACCATAGCCCTTAATGAGCTCCCAAATATACCTCTGCAGGATCCACGACAACAGTGTTAGCAAACTGTTCCAAGAACGGAAGGGTGGAACTCTGTGTGATGAAGTCAAACATTAGAAAGCAATCTCTCAGAAAGCTTCTCTCTAGTTATTAGGTGAGGATATTTCCTTTTTCATCATGGGCCCCTATGGGCTCCCAAATATCACTTTCCAGATTCCACGAAAAGAGTGTTAGCAAACTGCTTCCTGAAGTCTAAGTTATATGCCTGTGAGATGAACTCACAGATAAGAAAGAAGTTTCTCAGAAAGCTTCTTTCACGTTTTGAACGGAGGAAATTTCCTTTATCAGCGTAGGCCTCAATGCGATCCAAGGAAATCCTTCTCAGGTTCCTCAAAGACAGTGTTAATGGATTGCCCCACGAAACATAAGTGTAACTCTGTGAGATGAATTCACACATCACCAAGAAGTTTCTGAGAAAGCTTCTTTCTAGTTTTCATCTCTGGATATTACCTTTGTCACCGTAAGGTTCATTGTACTATGAAGTATCTCATTGCAGATTTCCAGTAAACTGTGTTAACAAACTGATCACTGAAGAGAAACGTGTAACTCTGTGAGTTGCATTCACACATGGCAACGCAGTTTCTCAGAAAGCTTCTCTTTAGCTATTATGTGAGGATATTTCCTTTTTCACCATAGCCCTCAATGAGCTCCCAAATATACCTCTGCAGCATCCAAGACAACATTGTTAGCAAACTGTTCCAAAAAGGGAAGGGTAGAACTCTGTGTGATGAAGTCACACATCAGAAAGCAATCTCTCAGAAAGCTTCTCTCTAGTTATTATGTGAGGATATTTACTTTTTCACCCTGGGCCCCTATGGGCTCCCAAATATCATTTTACAGATTCCACGAACAGAGTGTTAGCAAACTGTTTCCTGAAGTCTATGTTGTAAGTCTCTGAGATGAACTCACAGAACAGAAAGAAGTTTCTGAGAAAGCTTCTTTCACGTTTTGAACGGATGAAATTTCCTTTATCAGCGTAGGCCTCAATGCAATCCAAGGAAACCCTTCTCAGATTCCTCAAAGACAGTGTTAATGGACTGCTCCATGAAACATAAGTGTAACTCTGAGATATGAACTGACACATCACCAAGAAATTTCTAAGAAAGGTTTTCTGTAATTTTCATCTGTGATTATTTCCTTTGTCACCGTAAGGTTCATTGCGCTATGAAGTATCTAATTGCAGATTTCCAGAAAACTGTGTTAACAAACTGATCACTGAAGAGAAACTTGTAACTCTGTGAGTTGCATTCACACATGCAACACAGTTTCTCGGAAAGCTTCTCTTTAGTTATTATGTGAGGCTATTTCCTTTTTCACCATAGCCCTCAATGAGTTCCCAAATATAACTCTGCAGAATCCATGACAACAAGTGTTAGCAAACTGTTCCAAGAAGGGAAGGTTGGAATTCTGTGTGATATAGTCACACTTCAGAAAGCAATCTCTCAGAAAGCTTCTCTCTAATTATTATGTGAGGATATTTCCTTTTTCACCATGGGCCCCTATGGGTTCCCAAATATCACTTTCCAGATTCCAAGAAAAGAGTGTTAGCAAACTGCTTCCTGAAGTCTAAGTTATAAGTCTGTGAGATGAACTCACAGATCAGAAAGACGTTTCTCAGAAAGCTTCTTTCACGTTTTGAATGGATGAAATTTCCTTTATTAGCGTAGGCCTCAATGCGATCCAAAGAAGCCATTCTCAGATTCCTCAATGACAGTGTTAATGGACTGCTCCACGAAACATAAGTGTAACTCTGTGAGATGAATTCACACATCACCAAGAAGTTTCTAAGAAAGCTTCTTTCTAGTTTTCATCTGTGGATATTTCCTTTGTCACTGTAAGGTTCATTGCGCCATGAATTATCTAATTGCAGATTTCCAGAAAACTGTGTTAAGAAACTGATCACTGAAGAGAAACGTGTAACTCTGTGAGTTGCATTCACACATGGCAATGCAGTTTCTCAGAAAGCTTCTCTTTAGTTATTATGTGAGGATATTTCCTTTTAACCATAGCCCTCAATGAGCTATCAAATATACCTTTGCAGAATCCACGACAACAGTTTTAGCTAACTGTTCCAAGAAGGGAAGGGTGGCACTCTGTGTGATGAAGTCAAACATCAGAAAGCAATCTCTCAGAAAGCTTTTCTCCAGTTATTATGTGCGGATATTTACTTTTTCACCATGGGCCCCTATGAGCTCCCAAATATCACTTTCCAGATTAAACGAAAAGAGTGTTAGCAAACTGCTTCCTGAAGTCTACGTTATATGTCTGTGAGATGAACTCACAGATCAGAAAGGAGTTTCTCAGAAAGCTTCTTTCACGTTTGGAACTGATGAAATTTCCTTTATCAGCGTAGACCTCAATGCGATCCAATGAAGCCCTTCTCAGGTACCTCAAAGACAGTGTTAATGGACTGCTCCACGAAACATAAGTGTAACTCTGGGAGATGAATTCACATCACCAAGAAGTTTCTAAGAAAGCTTCTTTCTAGTTGTCATCTGAGGATATTTCCTTTGACACCGTAAGCTTCATTGCGCTAGGAGGTATCACATTGCAGATTTGCAGAAAATTAGTTAGCAATCTGATCACTGAGGAGAAACGTGTAACTCTGTGAGTTGCATTCACTCATGGCAATGCAGTTTCTCAGAAGGCTTCTTTCCAATTTTGATCGGAGGATAATTCCTTTTTCACCATTGCCCTCAATGAGCTCCCAAATATATCTTTGCATAATCCACGACAACAGTGTTAGCAAACTGTTCCAAGATGGGAAGTGTGGAACTCTGTGAGATGAAGTCACACATCAGAAAGCAATCTCTCAGACAGATTCTCTCTAGTTATTATGTGAGGATATTTAATTTTTCACCATGAACCCCTATGTGCTCCCAAATATCACTTTCCAGATTAAACGATAAGAGTGTTAGCAAACTCCTTCCTGAACTCTAAGTTATAATTCTGTGAGAAGATCTCACAGATCAGAAAGAACTTTCTCAGAAAGCTTCCTTCACGTTTTGAACGGAGGAAATTTCCTTTATCAGCATAGGCCTCAATGCGATCCAAGGAAGCACTTCTCATATTCCTCAAAGAGAGTGTTAATGGACTGCTCCACGAAACATAAGTGTAACTCTGGAGGATGAATTCACACATCACCAAGAAGTTCCTAAGAAAGCTTCTTTCTAGTTTTCATCTGTGGATATTTCCTTTGTCACCATAAGGTTCATTGTGCTATGAATTATCTAATTGCAGATTTCCAGAAAACTGTGTTAACAAACTGATCACAGAAGAGAAACGTGTAACTCTGTGAGTTGCATTCACATATGGCAATGCAGTTTCTCAGAAAGCTTCTCTTTAGTTACTATGTGAGGATATTTCCTTTTAACCATAGCCCTCAATGAGCTATCAAATATACCTTTGCAGAATCCACGACAACAGTTTTAGCTAACTGTTCCAAGAATGGAAGCGTGGCACTCTGTGTGATGAAGTCAAACATCAGAAAGCAATCTCTCAGAAAGCTTTTCTCCAGTTATTATGTGACGGTATTTACTTTTTCACCATGGGCCCCTATGAGCTCCCAAATATCACTTTCCAGATTTAACGAAAAGAGTGTTAGTAAACTGCTTCCTGAAGTCTACGTTATATGTCTGTGAGATGAACTCACAGATCAGAAAGGAGTTTCTCAGAAAGCTTCTTTCACGTTTGGAACTGATGAAATTTCCTTTATCAGCGTAGACCTCAATGCGATCCAAAGAAGCCCTTCTCAGGTACCTCAAAGACAGTGTTAATGGACTGCTCCACGAAGCATAAGTGTAACTCTGTGAGATGAATTCACACATCACCAAGAAGTTTCTCAGAAAGTTTCTTTCTTGTTTTCATCTGAGTATATTTCCTTTGTCGCCGTAAGCTTCATTGCGTTCAGAATTGTCCCATTGCTGATTTCGAGAAAACTGTGTTAGCACACTGAACACGGAAGAGAAACGGGTAACTCTGTGAGTTGCATTCCCACATCGAAAGGCAGCTTCCAGAAGGCTTCTTTCCAGTTTTAATCTGAGGATATTTCCTTTTTCAACATAGCCCTCAATGAGCTCCCATATATCACTTTGCAGAACACAAGATAAGAGAATTAGCAAACGGCTCCAAGAACGGAAGGGTGGAACTCTGTGTGATGAAGTCACACATCAGAAAGCAATCTCTCAGAAAGTTTCTCTCTTCTTATTATCTGAGGATGTTTCCTTTTTCACCATGGGCCCCTAAGGGCTTCCAAATCTCAATTTGCAGATTCAACGAAAAGAGTGTTAGCAAACTGCTTCCTGAGAACTAAGCTGCAACTCTGTGAGAGGAATTCACAGATCACAAAGAAGTTTCTCAGAAAGCTTCTTTCACGTTTTGAACTGATATTTCCTTTATGAGCGTATTCCTCAATGCGATCCAAAGAAGCAATTCTCAGGTTCCTCAAAAAGAGTGATAATGGACTGTTGCAGGAAACCTAAAGGTAACTCTGTGAGATGAATTCACACATCACCAAGAAGTTTCTAGGAAAGCTTCTTTGTAGTTTTCAACTGAGGATATTTCCTTTGTCTCCATAAGCTTCATTGCGTTCAGAAATATCCCATTGCAGATTTCCAGAAAACTGTGTCAGCACACTGAACACTGAAGAGAAAAGTGTAACTCTGTGAGTTGGATTCACACATCACTATGCAGTTTCTCAGAAGGTTTCTTTCCTGTTTCCATCTGAGTATATTTCCATATTCACCATAGCACTCAATAAGCTCCCAAATATCTGTTTGCAGAACACAAGGTAACAGAGTTAGCAAACTGTTCAAAGAAGGGAACGGTGGAACTCTGTGTGATGAAGTCACACATCAGAAAGTAATCTCTCAGAATGCTTCTCTCTAGTTATTATCTGACGATATATCCATTTACACCATGGGCCACTATGGTCTCCAAAATCTACTTTGAAGATTCCACGAAAAGAGTGCTAGCAAACTGCTTCCTTAGAACTAAGATGTATCTCTGTGTGAGGAATTCACAGATCACAAAGAAGTTTCTCAGACAGCTTCTTTCACCTTTTGGACTGATGATATTTCCTTTATCATCGTAGGCATCAATGCGATCCAAAGAAGTCCTTCTCAGGTTCCTCAAAAAGAGTGATAATGGACTGTAGCACGAAATTTAGGTGTAACATTGTCTGAAGAATTCACACATCACCAAGAAGTTTCTTCGAAAGCTTCTTTCTAGTTTTCATCTGAGGATATTTCCTTTGTCACCGTAAGTTTAATTGCATTCAGAAGTATCCCGTTGCAGATTCCCAGAGAACTGTGTCAGCAAACTGAACACTGAAGAGAAACGTGTAATTCTGTGAGTTTCATTCACACATCGCAATGAGTTACTCAGAAGGATTCTATCCAGTTTTCATCTGAGGATATTTCCTTTTCCACCATACCCATCAATGAGCTCCCAAATATCACTTTGCAGAACCGAAGATAACAGAGTTAGCAAACTGTTCCAAGAAGGGAAGGCTGGAACTCTGTGTGATGAAGTCACATATCAGAAAGCAATCTCTCAGAAAGCTTCTCTCTAGTTATTATCTGACGATATTTCCTTTTTCACCATGTGCCCCTATGGGCTCCCAAATCTCACTCTGCAGATTCCACGAAAAGAGTGTCAGCAAACTGCTTCCTTAGAACTAAGCTGTAACTCTGTGAGAGGAATTCACAGATCACAAAGAAGTTTCTCAGAAAGCTTCTTTCACCTTTTGAGCTGATGATATTTCCTTTATCAGCGTAGGCCTCAATGCGATCCAAAGAAGTCCTTCTCAGGTTCCTCAATAACAGTGATAATGGACTGTGGCAGGAAACATAAGTGTAACTCTGTGAGATGAATTCACATATCATCAAGAAGTTTCTAGGAAAGCTTCTTTCTAGTTTTCATCTGAGGATATTTCCTTTGTCACGGTAAGATTCATTGCATTCAGAAGTATCCCATTACAGATTTCTAGAAAACTGTGCTAGCCAACTGAACACTGAAGAGAAAGGTGTAACTCTGTGAGTTGCATTCACACATCGCAATGCAGTTTCTCAGAAGGCTTCTTTCCAGTTTTCATCTGAGGATATTTCCTTTTTCACCATAACCCTCAATGAGCTTCCAAATATCACTTTGCAGAACACAAGATAGCAGATTTAACAAACTGTTCGAAGAAGGGAAGGGTGGAACTCTGTGTGATGAAGTCACACCTCAGAAAGCAATCTCTCTGAAACCTTCTCTCTAGTTATTATCTGAGTATATATCCATTTTCAGCATGGACAACTATGGACTCCCAAATCTACTTTGCAGATTTCACGAAAAGAGTGTTAGCAAACTGCTTCCTGAGAACTAAGCTGTAACTCTGTAAGAGTAATTCATAGATCACAAAGAAGTTTCTCAGAAACCTTCTTTCACGTTTTGAACTCATGATATTTCCTTTATCAGCGTAGGCCTCAATGAGATCAAAAGAAGTCCTTCTCAGGTTCCTCAAAAACAGTGATAATGGACTGTTGCAGGAAACATAAGTGTAACTCTGTGAGATGAATTCACACATCACCAAGAAGTTTCTAGGAAAGCTTATTGCTAGTTTTCAACAGAGGATATTTCCTTTGTCACTGTAAGCTTCATTGTGTTCAGATGTATCCCACTGCAGATTTCCAGAAAACTATGTTAACAAACAGAACACTGAAGAGAGAGGTGTAACTCTGTGAGTTGCATTCACACATTACAATGCAGTTTCTCAGAAGGCTTTTTTCCAGTTTTCATCTGAGGATATTTCCTTTTTCACCATAGCCCTCAATGAGCTCTCAAAAATCACTTTGGAGAACACAAGATAACAGAAATAGCAAACTGTTCCAAGAAGGAAAGTGTGGAAATCTGTGTGATGAAGTCACACATCAGAAAGCAATCCCTCAGAAAGCTTCTCTCTAGTTATTATCTGAGGATATTTCCTTTTTCACCATGGTCCCCTATGGGCTCCCAAATCTCACTTTGCAGATTCCACATAAAGAGTTTCAGCAAACTGCTTCCGGAGAACTAAGCTGTAACTATGTCAGAGGTATTCACAGATCAGAAAGAAGTTTCTCAGAAAGCTTCTTTCACGTTTTGAACTGATGATATTTCCTTTATCGGCGTAGGCCTCAATGCGTTCAAAAGAAATCCCTCTCAGTTTCCTCAATATCACTGATAATGGACTGTTGCTGGAAACATAAGTGTAACTCTGTGAGATAAATTCACACATCGCCAAGAAGTTTCTAGGAAAGCTTCTTTGTGGTTTTCATCTGAGGATATTTCCTTTGTCACTGTAACCTTCATTGCATTCAGAAGTATCCCATTGCAGATTTCCAGAAAAATGTGTTATCACAATGAACACTGAAGAGAAACGTGTAACTCAGTGAGTTGCATTCACACATCGCAATGCAGTTTCTCAGAAGGCTTCTTTCCAGTTTTCATCTGAGGATATTTCCTTTTCCATCATAACCCTCAATGAGCTCCCAAATATCACTTTGCAGAACACAAGATAACAGAGTTCGCAATCTCTTCCAAAAAGGGAAGGGTGGAACTCTGTGTGATGAAGTTACACATCAGAAAGCAATCTCTCAGAAAGCTTCTCTCTAATTATTATCTGAGGATATTTCCTTTTTCACCATGAGCCCCTATGGGCTCCCACATCCCACTTCGCAGATTCCACGAAGAGTGTTAGCAAACTGCTTCCTGAGAACTAAGATGTAACTCGGTGAGAGGAATTCACAGATCACAAAGAAGTTTCTCAGACCTTCTTTCACGTTTTGAACTAATGATATTTCCTTTATCAGAGTAGGCCTCAATACGATCCAAAGAGATTCTTCTCACCTTCCCCAAAAACATTGACAACGGACTGTTGCCTGAAATATAAGTGTAACGCTGTGAGATGAGTTCACAGATCACCAAAAAGTTTCTAAGAAGCTTCTTTGTAGTTTTCATCTGAGGATATTTCCTTTGTCACCGTAAGCTTCATTGCGTTCAGAAGTATCCCATTGCAGATTTCCAGAAAACTGTGTTAGCCAACTGAACACTGAAGAGAATGGTGTAACTCTGTGAGTTCCATTCACACAATGCAATTCGGTTTCTCAGACGGTTTTCTTCCACTTTTGAGCTGAGGATATTTCCTTTTTCAACATAGACCCCAATGAGCTCCCATATATCACTTTGGAGAACCCAACACAACAGAGTGAGCAAACTGTTCCAGGAAGGGAAAGGTTGAAGTCTGTGTGATGAAAACACACATCAGAAAGCAATCTCTCAGTAAGCTTCTCTCTAGTTATTATCTGAGGATATTTCCTTTTTCAACATGGGCCCGTAGGTGCTCCCAAATCTCACTTTGCAGATTCCACGAAAAGAGTGTTAGCAAACTACTTCCTGAGACCTAAGCTGTAACTCTCTGAGAGGAATTCACAGATCACAAAGAAATTTCTCAAAAAACGTCTTTCACGTTTTGAACTGAAGATATTTCCTTTATCAGCGTAGGCCTCAATGCGATCCAAAGAAGTCCTTCTCAGGTTCCTCAAAAGAGTGAATGGACTGTTGCAAGAAACATAAGTGTAACTCTGTGAGATGTTTTCACACATCACCAAGAGTTTTCTAGGAAAGCTTCTTTCTAGTTTTAATCTGAGGATATTTCCTTTGTCACCGCAAGCTTCTTTGCGTTCAGAAGTATCCCATTGCAGATTTCCAGAAAACTGAGTTACCTCACTGAACACTGAAGAGAAAGGTGTAACTCTGTGAGTTGCATTCACACATCGCAATGCAGTTTCAAAGAAGGCTTCTTTCCAGTTTTCATCTGAGGATATTTCCTTTTTCACCATAGCCCTCAATGAGCTCCAAAATAACACTTTGCAGAACACAAGATAACAGAGTTAGCAGACTTTTGAATAGGGGAAGGGTGGAACTCTGTGTGATGAATTCTCACATCAGAAAGAAACCTCTTAGAAAGCTTCCCTCAATTTGTTATCTGAGGATATTTCCTTTTTCACCATGAGCCCCTATGGGCTCCCAATTCTCACATTGCAGATTCCACGAAAAGAGTGTTAGCAAACTGCTTCCTGAGAACTAAGCTGTAACTCTGTGAGAGGAATTCACAGATCACAAAGAAGTTTCTCAGAAAGCTTCTTTCACGTTTTGAAGTGATGATATTTCCTTTATCAGCGTAGGCCTCAATGCGATCCAAAGAAGTCCTTCTAAGCTTCCTCAAAAACACTGATAAAGGACTGTTGCACGAAACATAAGTGTAACTCTCTGAGAAGAACTCACACATCACCGAGAAGTTTCTAAGAAAGCTCTTTCTAGTTTTCAACTGAGGATATTTCCTTTGTCACCGTAAGCCTCATTGCCTTCAGAAGTATCTCATTGCAGATTTCTAGAAAACTGTGTTAGCACACTGAACAATGAAGAGAAATGAGAAAGTCTGTGAGTTGCTTTCACACATCGCAATGCAGTTTCTCATAAGGTTTGTCTCCAGTTTTCATCTGAGGATATTTCCTTTTTCACCATAGCCCTCAATGAGCTCCCAAATATCACTTTGCAGAACCCAACACAACAGAGTGAGCAAACTATTCCAAGAAGGGAAGAGTGGAACTCTGTGTGATGAAGTCACACATCAGAAAGCAATCTCTCTGAAAGCTTCTCTCTAGTTTTTATCTGAGGATATTTCCTTTTTCACCATGAGTCCCTATGGGCTCCCAAATTTCACTTTGCAGATTCCACGAAAAGAGCGTTAGCAAACTTCTTCCTCGGAACTAAGCTGTAACACTGTGAGCGGAATTCACAGATCACAAAGAAGTTTCTCAGAAAGTTTCTTTCACATTTTGAACTGATGATATTTCCTTTATCAGCGTAGGCCTCAATGCGATCCAAAGAATTTCTTCTCAGGTTCCTCAAAAACAATGATAATGGACTGTTGCAGGAAAGATAAATGTAACTCTGTGAGATGAATTTACACATCACCAAGAAGTTTCTAGGAAAGCTTCTCTCTAATTTTCAACTGAGGATATTTCCTTTTTCACCATGGGCCCCTATGGGCTCCCAAATCTCACTTTGCAGATTCCACGAAAAGAGTGTTGTGAAACTGCTTCCTGAGAAATAAACTGTAACTCTGTGAGAGGAATTCACAGATCACAAAGAAGTTTCTCAGAAAACTTCTTTCACGTTTTGAACTGACGATTTTTTATTTTTCAGTGTAGGCCTCAATGTGATCCAAATTATTCCTTCTCAGGTTCCTCAAAAACATTGATAGCCGACTGTTGCAGGAAATATAAGTGTAACTCTGTGAGATGAAATCACACATCACCATTAAGTTTCTAGGAAAGCTACTTTCTAGTTTTCATCTGAGGATATTTCCTTTGTCACCGTAAGCTTCATTGCGTTCACATGTATCCCATTCCAGATTTCCAGAAATCTGTGTTAGCACAGTGAAGAGAAAGGTGTAACTCTGTGAGTTGCATTCACTCATTGCAATGCAGTTTCTCAGAAGGCTTCTTTCAAGTTTTCATCTGAGGATGTTTCCTTTTTCACCATAGCCCTCAATGAGCTCCCAAATATCCCTTTGCAGAACACAAGATAACAGAGTTAGCAAACTGTTCCAAGAAGGGAAGGGTGGAAATCTGTGTGATGAAGTCACTCATCAGAAAGCAATCTCTCACAAAGCTTCTCTCTAGTTATTATCTGAGGATATTTCGTTTTTCACCATGGACACCTATGGGCTTCCAAATCTTACATTGCAGATTCCACGAAAAGAGTGTTAGCAAACTGCTGCCTGAGAACTAAGCCGTAACTCTGTGAGAGGAATTCACAGATCACAAATAAAATTCTCAGAAAGCTTTTTTCACGTTTTGAATTGATGATATTTCCTTTATCAGCGTAGGCCTCAATACGATCCAAAGAAATCCTTCACAGATTCCTCAAAAACATTGATAATGGACTGTTGCCGGAAACATAAGTGTAACTCTTTGAGTTGAATTCACACATCACCAATAAATTTCTAAGAAAACTTCTTTCTAATTTTCATCTGAGGATGTTTCCTTTGTCACCATAAGCTTCATTGCGTTCAGAAGTATCCCATTGCATATTTCCAGAACACTGTGTCAGCAATCTGAACACTGAAGAGAAACGTGTAACTCTGTGAGTTGCATTCACACAACGTAATGTAGTTTCTCAGAAGGCTTCTTTCCAATTCTCATGTGAGGATATTTCGTTTTTCACCATAGGCCTCAATGAGCTTCCAAATATCACTTAGCAATACCCAAGATAACAGAGTTAGCAATCTGTTCCAAGAAGGGAAGGGTGGAACTCTCTGTGATGAAGTCACACAAGAAAGCAATCTCTTGGAAAGCTTCTCTGTAGTTATTATCTGAGGATATTTCCTTTTTCACCATGGGCCCCTATGGGCTCCCAAATCTCACTTTGCAGATTCCACGAAAAGAGTGTTAGCAAACTGCTTCCTGAGAACTATGCTGTAGCACGGTGAGAGGAATTCACAGAGCACAAAGAAGTTTCTCAGAAAGCTTCTTTCACGTTTTGAACTGATGATATTTCCTTTATCAGCGTAGGCCTCAATGCGATCCAAACAAACCTTCTCTGGTTCCTCAAAAGCAGTGATAATGGACTGTTGCAGGAAACATAAGTGTAACTCTGTGAGATGAATTCTCACATCACCAAGAAATTTCTAGGAAGGCGTCTTTCTAGTTTTCATCTGAGGATATTTCCTCTGTCACCGTAAGCTTCATTGCATTCAGAAGTATCCCATATCAGATTTCCAGAAAACTGTGTTAGCACCCTGAACACTGAAGAGAAAGGTGTAACTCTGTGAGTTGCATTCACACATCGCAATGCAGTTTTTCAGAAGGCTTCATTCCAGTTTTCATCTGAGGATATTTCCTTTTTCACCATAGCCTTCAATGAGCTCCATAATATCACTTTGCAGAACACAAGATAACAGAGTTGGCAAACTGTTCCAAGAAGGGAAGTGTGGAACTCTGTGTGATTAAGTCACACATTGGAAAGCAATCTCTCAGAAAGCTTCACTCGAGTTATTATCTGAGGATATTTCCTTTTTCACCATGGGCCCCTATGGGCTCCCAAATCTCACTTTGCAGATTCCACGAAAAGAGGGTTAGCAAACTGCTTCCTGAGAACTAAGCTGTAACTCTGTGAGAGGAATTCACATACCACAAAGAAGTTTCTCAGAAAGCTTCTTTCACGTTTGGAACTGATGATATTTCCTTTATCAGCGTAGGGCACAATGGGATCCAAACAATTCCTTCTCTGGTTACTCAAAAACAGTGATAATGGACTGTGGCAGCAAACAAAAGTGTAACTCTGTGAGATGAATACACACATCACGAAGAATTTTCTAGGAAAGCTTCTTTCTAGTTTTCATCTGAGGGTATTTCCTTTTTCACCCTTAAGCTTCATTGCGTTCTATAGTGTCCCAATGCAGATTTCTAGAAAACTGTGTTCGCAAACTGAACAGTGAAGAGAAACGTGAAACTCTGTGAGTTGGATTCACACATCGCAATGCAGTTTCTCAGAAGCCTTCTTTCCAGTTTTCATCTGAGGATATTTCCTTTTTACCAAAGCCCTCAAAAGGACCCAAATATCAGTTTGCAGAACACAATATAACAGAGATCGCAAACTGTCCCAAGAAGGGAAGAGTGGAACTCTGTGTGATGAAGTCACACATCAGAAAGCAATCTCTCAGAAAGCTTCTCTCTAGTTATTATCTGAGGATCATCTTTTTTCACCAGGGTCCCCTATGGGCTCCCAAATCTCACTTTGCAGATTCCACGAAAGGAGTGTTAGCAATCTGGTTCCTGAGAACTAAGCTGTAACTTTGTGAGAGGAATTCACAGATCACTAAGAAGTTTCTCAGAAAACTTATTTCACGTTTTGAACTGACGATATTTTATTTTTCAGCTTAGGCCTCTATGCGATCCAAAGTATTCCTTCACAGGTTCCTCAAAAACAGTGATAATGGACTGTTGCAGGAAACATTAGTGTAACCCCGTGAGATGAATTCACACATCAGCAAGAAGTTTCTAAGAAAGCTTCTTTCTAGTTTTCATCTGAGGATGTTTCCTTTGTCACAGTAAGCTTCATTGGGTTCAGAAGAATCCCATTGCAGATTTCCAGAAAACTTTGTCAGCAAACTGAACACTGAAGAGAAAGGTGTAACTCTGTGAGTTGCATTCAAACATCGCAAGGCAGTTTCTCAGAGGGCTTCTTTCCAGTTTTCATCTTAGGATATTTCCTTTTTCACCAAGGCCCTCAATGAACTCCCAAATATCACTTTGCAGAACACAAGATAACAGAGTTAGCAAACTGTTTCAAGAAGGGAAGGGTGGAAATCTGTGTGTTGAAGTCACACATCAGAAAGCAATCTCTCATTAAACTTCTCTCTAGTTATTATCTGAGGATATTTCCTTTTCACCATGGGCCTCTATGGGCTCCCAAATCTCACTTTGTAGATTCCACGAAAAGAGTGTTATTAAACTGCTTCCTGAGAACTGAGCTGTAACTCGGTGAGAGGAACTCATAGATCACAAAGAAGTTTCTCAGAAAGCTTCTTTCTAGTTTTCATCTAAGGATATTTCCTTTGTCACTGTAAGCTTCATTGCGTTTAGAAGTATCCCATTGCAGATTTCCAGAAAACTATGTTAGCAAACTGAACACTGAACAGAAACGTGTAACTCTGTGAATTGCATGCACACATCACAATGCTGTTTCTCAGAAGTCTACTTTCCAGTTTTCATCTGAGGATAATTCCTTTTTCACCATAGCCCTCAATGAGCTCCGAAATATCACTTTGCAGAACACAAGATAACAGAGTTAGCAAACTGTTCCAAGAAGGGAAGGGAGGAACTCTGTGTGTTGAAGTCACACGTCAGAAAGCAATCTCTCAGAAAGGTTCTCTGTAGTTATTATCTGAGGATATTTCCTTTGTCACCATGGGCCCCTATGTGCTCCCAAATCTCACTTTGCAGATTCCACGAAAAGAGTGTTAGCAAACTGCTTCCTGAGAACTAAGCTGTAACTCTGTGAGAGGAATTCACAGATCACAAGGAAGTGTCTCAGAACGCTTCTTTCACGTTTTGAACTGATGATATTTCGTTTATCTGTGTAGGCCTCTATGCGATCCAAAGAAGTCCTTCTCAGGTTTCTAAATAACAGAGATAATGGACTGTTGCATGAAACAAAAGTGTAATTCTGTGAGATGAATTCACACTTCACCAAGAAGTTTCTAAGAAAACTTCTTTCTAGTTTTCATCTGATGATATTTCCTTTTTCACCGTAAGCTTCATTGCGTTCAGAAGTATCCTATTGCAAATTTCCAGAAAACTGTGTCAGCAAACTGAACACTGAAGAGAAACGTGTAACTCTGTGAGTTGCATTCACACATCGCAATGCAGTTTCTCAGTAGGCTTCTTTCCAGTTTTGATCTGAGTATATTTCCTTTATCAACATAGCCCTCAATGAGCTCCCAAATATCACTTTGCAGAACACAGTAACAGAGTTAGCAAACTGTTCCAAGAAGGGAAGGGTGGAACTCTGTGTGATGAAGTCACACATCACAGAGCAATCTCTCAGTAAACATCTCTGTAGTTATTATCTGAGGATATATCCTTTTTCTCCATGGGCCCCAATGGGCTCCCAAATCTCACTTTGCAGATTCCCCGAAAAGAGTGTTAGCAAACTGCTTCCTGAAGTCTAAGTTATAAGTCTGTGAGATGAACTCACAGATCAAAAAGAACTTTCTCAGAAAGCATCTTTCTCGTTTTGGACGGAGGAAATTTCCTTTATCAGCGTGGCCTTAATGCGATCCAAGGAAGCCCTTCTCAGGTTCCTCAAAGACAGTGTTAATGTTCTGCTCCACGAAACATAAGTGTAACTCTGGAAGATGAATTCACACATCACCAAGAAGTTTCGAGGAAAGCTTCCTTCTAGTTTTCATCTGAGGAAATTTCCTTTGTCACCGTAAGCTTCATTGCGATAAGAGGAATCCCATTGCAGATTTCCAGAAAACTTGGTTAGCAAACTGATCACTGAAGAGAAACGTGTAACTCTGTGAGTTGCATTCACTCATGGCAATGCAGTTATTCAAAGGCTTCCTTCCAATTTTGATCTGAGGATATTTCCTTTTTCACCATAGCCCTCAATGAGCTTCCAAATATAACTTTGCAGAATCTACGACAACAGTGTTAGCAAACTGATCCAAGAAGTGAAGGGAGGAACTCTGTGTGATGAAGTCACACATCAGAAAGCAATCTCTCAGAAAGCTTCTCTCTAGTTATTATGTGAGGATATTTCCTTTTTCACCATGGGCCCCTATAGGCTCCCAAATATCACTTTGCAGATTCCACGATAAGAGTGTTAGCAAACTGCTTCCTGAAGTCTAAATTATAGGTCTGTGAGATGAACTCACAGATCAGAAAGAAGTTTCTCAGAAAGCTTCTTTCACGTTTTGAACGGATGAAAGTTCCTTTATCAGCGAAGACCTCAAAGCGATCAAAAGAAGCGCTTCTCAGGTTCCTCAAAGAGAGTGTCAATGGACTGCTCCAAGAAACATAAGTGTAATTCTGGGAGATGAATTCACATCACCAAGAAGTTTCTAAGAAAGCTTCTTTCTAGTTGTCATCTGAGGATATTTCCTTTGTCACTGTAAGCTTCATTGCGCTAAGAGGTATCACATTGCAGATTTCCAGAAAACTTAGTTAGCAAACTGATCACTGAAGAGAAACGTGTAACTCTGTGAGTTGCATTCACTCATGGCAATGCAGTTTCTCAGAAGGCTTCTTTCCAGTTTTGATCGGAGGATATTTCCTTTTTCACCATCGCCCTCAATGAGCTCCCAAATATTTCTTTGCAGAATCCACGACAACAGTGTTAGCAAACTGTTCCAAGATGGGAAGTGTGGAACTCTGTGTGATGAAGTCACACATCATAAAGCAATCTCTCAGAAAGATTCTCTCTTGTTATTATGTGAGGATATTTAATTTTTCACCATGGACCCCTATGTGCTCCCAAATATCACTTTCCAGATTCCACGAAAAGAGTGTTATCAAACTCCTTCCTGAACTCTAATTTATAAGTCTGTGAGAAGAACTCACAGATCAGAAAGAACTTTCTCAGAAAGCTTCCTTCACGTTTTGAACGGAGGAAATTTCCTTTATCAGCGTAGGCCTCAATGTGATCCAAGGAAGCCCTTCTCAGATTCCTCAAAGACAGTGTTAATGGACGGCTCCACGAAACATAAGTGTAACTCTGTGGGATGAATTCACACATCACCAAGAAGTTTCTAAGAAAGCTTTTTTGTAATTTTCATCTGTGATTATTTCCTTTGTCACAGTAAGCTTCATTGCGCTATGAAGTATCTAATTGCAGATTTCCAGAAAACTGTGTTAACAAACTGATCACTGAAGAGAAACGTGTAACTCTGTGAGTTGCATTCACACATGGCAACGCAGTTTCTCAGAAAGCTTCTCTTTAATTATTATGTGAGGATATTTCCTTTTTCACCATAGCCCTCAATGAGCTCCCAAATATACCTTTGCAGAATCCGCGACAACAGTGTTAGCAAACTGTTCCAAGAAGGGAAGGGTGGAACTCTATCTGATGAAGTCACACATCAGAAAGCAATCTCTCAGAAAGCTTCTCTCTAGTTATTATGTGAGGATATTTCCTTTTTCACCATGGGCCCCTATGTGCTCCTAAATATCACTTTCCAGATTCCATGAAAAGAGTGTTTGCAAACTGCTTCCTGAAGTCTAAGTTATAAGTCTGTGAGATGAACTCACAGATCAGAAAAAGTTTCTCGGGAAGCTTCTTTCACGTTTTGAACGGATGAAATTTCCTTTATCAGCGTAGACCCCAATGCGATCCAAAGAAGCCCTTCTCAGGTTCCTCAAAGACAGTGTTAATGGACTGCTCCACGAAACAAAAGTGTAACTTTGTGAGAAGAATTCACACATCACCAAGAAGTTTCTAAGAAAGCTTCTTTCTACTTTTCATCTGTGGATATTTCCTTTGACACCGTAAGCTTCATTGCACTGAGAAATATCCGTAGGCAGATTTCCAGAAAACTATGTTAGCAAACTGATCACTGAAGAGGAACGTGTGACTCTGTGAGTTGCATTCATACATCGACGTGCATTTTCCCAGAAGGCTTCTTTCCAGTGTTTATCTGAAGATATTTCCTTGTTCACCATAGCCCTCAGGGAGCTCCCAAATATCACTTTGCAGTATCCACGACAACAGTGTTAGCAAACTGTTCCAAGAAGGGAAGGGTGGAACTCTGTGTGATGAAGTCACACATCAGAAAGCTATCTCTCAGAAATCTTTTCTCTAGTTATTATCTGAACATATTTCCTTTTTCACAGTGGGCCCCAATGGACTCCCAAATATCCCTTTGCAGATTCCACGAAAAGTGAGGTAGCAAACTGCTTCATGAGGCCTAAGTTGTAGCTCTGTCAGATGAATTCAGAGATCACAAAGAAGTTTCTCAGAAAGCTTCTTCCTCATTTTTATTGGAAGATATTTCCATTGGCCCCATTGTTTCAAAGGGATGCGGAATATCTGTTCTCAGATTCCACACACATAGGCCTAGGCCACGGCCCCACGAAATACAGCTGTAACTCAGTGAGTTAAATTCACACATCACAATGCGGGTTTCTCAGAGAGCTTCTTTCTATTGTAAGAAGAGGTTATTTGTGGTCTCGGAGCGCCACCGTGTGACCTATTGCAGATTCTGCAAAAACTCTGCTAGCAAGCTTCTCAGTGAAAACAATGATGGACATCTGTGGGTTGAATTCACCAACAACAAAGAAGTTTCTAAGAAGCCTTCTCTGAAGGTTTCTCTGAGGATAGTTCCTTATTCACCATGCGATTCAACGATATCCAAGTCATCACATCTGAGATTCCTCAAAATGAGTGCTAGGAAACTCCCCCGAGAAAGGGTGATGTAACACTGTGAAATGAATTCACATATCACAAAGCAGTTTCTCAGAAAGCTTGATTCCGCTTTTTCTTGGAGGATATTTCTTTTCTCCTTCCATTCTTCAAAGCCATCTGAAATATCACTTCTCGGAATTCACGGAAACAGTCCTAAGAAACGGCTCAAAAAAACACTGGCGAAACTCTGTGAGATGAAGTCACACATCAGAAAGCAATCTCTCAGAAAGCTTCTCTCTAGTTATTATCTGAGGATATTTCCTTTTTCGCAAAGGGCCCCAATAGGCTCCCAAATATCATTTTGCAGATTCTACGAAAAGAGTGTTAGCAAACTGCTTCTTGAGGCATAGTTTGAAACTCTGTGAGATGAATTCTCAGATGAGAATGAAGTTTCTCAGAAAGCTTGTTTCACGTTTTGAACTGAGGAAATTTCCTTTATCAGCGCAGGCCTCAATGCGATCCAAGGAAGCCCTTCTCAGTTTCCTCAAAGACAGTGTTAATGGACTGCTCCAGGACACATAAGTGTAACTCTGTGAGATGAATTCACATATCACCAAGAAGTTTCTAAGAAAGCTTCTTTCTAGTTTTCATCCGTGGATATTTCCTTTGTCACCGTAAGGTTCATTGCGCTATGAAGTATCTAATTGCAGATTTCCAGAAAACTGTGTTAACAAACTGATCACTGAGGAGAAACGTGAAACTCTTGAACTGCATTCACACATGGCAACTCAGTTTCTCAGAAAGCTTCTCTTTAGTTGTTATGTGAGGATATTTCCTTTTTCACCATAGCCCTCAATGAGCTCCCAAATATACCTTTGCAGAATAAACGACAACAGTGTTAGCAAAATGTTCCAAGAAGGGAAGGGTGGAACTCTGTGTGATGAAGTCACACATCAGAAAGCAATCTCTCAGAAAGCTTCTATCTAGTTATTTTTTGAGGATATTTCCTTTTTCACCTTGGGTCCTATGGGCTCCCAAATATCACTTTCCAGATTCCACGAAAAGAGTGTTAGCAAACTGATTCCTGAAGTCTAAGTTATAAATCTGTGAGATGAACTCACAGATCAGAAAGTTGTTTCTCATAAAGCTTCTTTCACGTTTTGAACGGAAGATATTTCCTTTATCAGCGTAGGCTTCAATGCTATCAAAAGAAGCCCTTCTCACGTCCCTCAAAGACAGTGTTAATGGACTGCTCTACGAAACATAAGAGTAACTTTGTGAGATGAATTCACACATTAACAAGAAGTTTCTAAGAAAGTTACTTTTTAGTTTTCATCTGAGAATATTTCCTTTGTTACCGTAAGCTTCATTGCGATAAGAGGGATCCCATTGAGGATTTCCAGAAAACTTAGTTAGCAAACTGATCACTGAAGAGAAACGTGTAACTCTGTGAGTTGCATTCACTCATGGCAATGCAGTTTCTCAGAAGGCTTCTTTCCAGTTTTGATCTGAGGATATTTCCTTTTTCCCCATAGCCGTCAATGAGCTCCCAAATATACCTTTGCAGAATCCATGACAACTGTGTTACCAAACTGTTCCAAGAAAGGAAGGGTGGAAATCTGGGTGATGAAATCACACATCAGAAAGGAATCTCTCAGAAAGCTTCTATCTAGTTATTTTGTGAGGATATTCCTTTTTCACCATGGGTCCCTATGGGCTCCCAAATATCACTTTACAGATTCCACGAAAAGAGTGTTAGCAAACTGCTTTCTGAAGTCTAAGTTATAAATCTGTGAGATGAACTCACAGATCAGAAAGAAGTTTCTCAGAAAGCTTCTTCCACGTTTTGAACGGAAGAAATTTCCTTTATCAGCATAGGCCTCAATGCTTTCAAAAGAAGCCCTTCTCAGGTCCCTCAAAGACAAGTGTTAATGGACTGCTCTACGAAACATAAGTGTAACTTTGTGAGATGAATTCACACATTAACAAGAAGTTTCTAAGAAAGTTACTTTCTAGTTATCATCTGAGGATATTTCCTTTGTCACCGTAAGTTTCATTGCGATAAGAGGGATCCCATTGCGGATATCCAGAAAACTAAGTTAGCAAACTGATCACTGAAGAGAAACGTGTAACTCTGTGAGTTGCATTCACTCATGGCAATGCAGTTTCTCAGAAGGCTTCTTTCAAGTTTTGATCTGAGGATATTTCCTTTTTCACCATAGCCCTCAATGAGCTCCCAAATATAACTTTGCAGAATAAACGACAACAGTGTTAGCAAACTGTTCCAAGAAGGGAAGTGTGGAACTCTGTGTGATGAAGTCACACATCAAAAAGCAATCCCTCAGAAAGCTTCTCTCTAGTTATTATGTGAGGATATTTCCTTTTTCGACATGGGCCCCTATGGGCTCCCAAATATCACTTTCCAGATTCCACTTAAAGAGTGTTCGCATACTGTTTCCTGAAGTCTACGTTATAAGTCAGTGAGATGAACTCACAGATCAGAAAGAAGTTTCTCCGAAAGCTTCTTTCAAGTTTTAAACGGATGAAATTTCCTTTATCAGCGTAGCCGTCAATGCGATCCAAGGAAGCCCTTCCAAGTTTCCTCAAAGACAGTGTTAATGGACTGCTCCAGGAAACATAAGTGTAACTCTGTGAGATGAATTCACACATCACCAAGAGGTTTCTAAAAAAGCTTCTTTCTATTTTTCATCTGTGGACATTTCCTTTGTCACCGTAAGGTTAATTACACTATGAAGTATCTAATTGCAGATTTCCAGAAAACGGTGTTAACAAAATAATCACTGAGGAGAAACTTGTAACTCTGTGAGTTGCATTCACACATGGCAATGCAGTTTCTCAGAAAGCTTCTCTTTAGTTATTATGTGAAGATATTTCCTTTTTCACCATAGCCCTCAATGAGTTCGCAAATATACCTTTGCAGAATCCACGACAACAGTGTTAGCAAATTGTTCCAAGAAGGGAAGGGTGGAACTCTGTGTGATGAAGCCACAGTTCAGAAAGGAATCTCTCAGAAAGCTACTCTCTAGTTATTATGTGAGGATATTTCCTTTTTCACCATGGGCCCCTAAGGGCTCCAAATATCACTTTACAGATTTCACGAAAAGAGTGTTAGCAAACTGCTTCCTGAAGTGTAAGTTATAAGTCTGTGAGATGAACTCACAGATCAGAAAGTCGTTTCTCAGAAAGCTTCTTTCACGTTTTGAACGGATGAAATTTCCTTTATCAGCGTAGGCCTCAATGCGATCCAAAGAAGCCGTTCTCAGATTCCTCAAATACAGTGTTAGTGGAGTGCTCCACGAAACATAAGTGCAACTCAGTGAGATGAATTCACACATCACCAAGAAGTTTCTACGAAAGCTTCTTTCTAGTTTTCATCTGTGGATATTTCCTTTCTCACCGTAAGGTTCATTGCGCTATGAAGTATCTAATTGCAGATTTCCAGATAACTGTGTAAACAAACTGATCACTGAGGAGAAACGTGTAACTCTGTGAGTTGCATTCACACATGGCAATGCAGTTTCTCAGAAAGCTTCTCTTTAGTTATTATGTGAGGATATTTCCTTTTTCACCATAGCCCTCAATGAGCTCCCAAATATACCTTTGCAGAATCCACGACAACAGTGTTAGCAATCTGTGTAAAGCAGGGAAGGGTGGAACTCTGTGTGATGAAGCCACAGATCAGAAAGGAATCTCTCATAAATCCTCTCTCTAGTTATTATGTGAGAATATTTCCTTTTTCACCATGGGCCCCTATGGGCTCCCAAATATCACTTTAGAGATTCCACGAAAAGAGTGTTAGCAAACTGCTTCCTGAAGTCTAAGTTATAAGTCGGTGAAATGAACTCACAGATCAGAAAGAAGTTTATCACAAAGCTTCCTTCACGTTTTGAACGGATGAAATTTCCTTTATCAGCATAGGCCTCAATGCGATCCAAAGAAGCCATTCTCAGACTCCTCAAAGACAGAGTTAATGAACTGCTGCACAAAACATAAGTGTAACTCTGTGAGATGAATTCACACATCACCAAGAAGTTTCTAAGAAAGCTTCTTTCTAGTTTTCATCTGTGGATATTTCCTTTGTCACCGTAAGGTTCATTGCGCTATGAAGTATCTAATTGCAGATTTCCAGAAAACTGTGTTAACAAACTGATCACTGAGGAGAAACGTGTAACTCTGTGAGTTGCATTCACACATGGCAATGCAGTTTCTCAGAAAGCTTCTCTTTAGTTATTATGTGAGGATATTTCCTTTTTCACCATAGCCCTAAATAAGCTCCCAAATATACCTTTGCAGAATCCACGACAACAGGGTTAGGAAACTGTTCCAAGAAGGGAAGGGTGGAACTCTGTGTGCTGAAGCCACACATCAGAAAGGAATCTCTCAGAAAGCTTCTCTCTAGTTATTAGGTGAGGATATTTCCTTTTTCAACATGGGCCCCTATGGGGTCCCAATTATCACTTTACAGATTCCACGAAAAGAGTGTTAGCAAACTGCTTCCTGGAGTCTAAGCTATAAGTCTGTGAGATGAACTCACAGATCAGAAAGAAGTGTCTCAGAAATCTTCTTTCACGTTTTGAACGGATGAAATTTCCTTTATCAGCGTAGGCCTCAATGTGATCCAAAGAAGCCCTTCTCAGATTCCTCAAAGACAGTGTTAATGGACTGCTCCACGAAACATAAGTGTAACTCTGTGAGATGAATTCACACATCACCAAGAAGTTTCTAGGAAAGCTTCTTTCCAGTTTTCATCTGTGGATATTTACTTTGTCACCGTAAGGTTCATTGCGCTATGAAGTATCTAATTGCAGATTTCCAGAAAAGTGTGTTAACAAACTGATCACTGAGGAGAAACGTGAAACTCTTGCGTTGCATTCACACATGGCAATGCATTTTCTCAGAAAGCTTCTCTTTATTTATTATGTGAGGATATTTCATTTTTCACCATAGCCCTCAATGAGCTCCCAAATATACCTTTGCAGGATCCACGACAACAGTGTTAGCAAACTGTTCCAAGAAGGGAAGGGTGGAACTCTGTGTCATGAAGCCACACATTAGAAAGGAATCTCTCAGAAAGCTTCTCTCTAGTTATTATGTGAGTAAATTTACTTTTTCACCAAGGGCCCCTATGGCCTCCCAATATCACTTTACAGATTCCACGAAAAGAGGTTAGCAAACTGCTTCCTGAAGTCTAAGTTATAAGTCTGTGAGATGAACTCACAGATCAGAAAGACGTTTCTCAGGAAGCTTCTTTCACGTTTTGAACGCATGAAATTTCCTTTATCAGCGTAGGGCTCAAAGCGATTCAAAGAAGCCGTTCTCAGATTCCTCAAAGACAGTGTTAATGGACTGCTCCAGGAAACATAAGTGTAACTCTGTGAGATGAATTCACACATCACCAAGAAGTTTCTAAGAAAGCTTCTTTCTAGTTTTCTTCTGTGGATACTTCCTCTGTCAACGTAAGGTTCATTGCTCTATGAAGCATCTAATTGCAGATTTCCAGAAAACTGTGTTAACAAACTGATCACTGAACAGAAACGTGTAACTCTATGAGTTGCATTCACACATGGCAATGCAGTTTCTCAGAAAGCTGCTCTTTAGTTATTATGTGAGGATATTTCCTTTTTTAACATAGCCCTCAATGAGCTCCCAAATATAGCTTTGCAGAATCCACTACAGTGTTAGCAAACTGTTCCAAGAAGGGAAGGGTTGAACTCTGTGTGATGAAGACAAACACCAGAAAGGAATCTGTCAGAAACCTTCTCTCTAGTTATTTTGTGAGGATATTTCCTTTATCACCATGGGCCCCTTTGGGCTCCCAAATATCACTTTACAAATTCCACGAAAAGAGTGATAGCAAACTGCTTCCTGAAGTCTAAGTTATAAGTCTGTGAGATGAACTCACAGATCAGAAAGACGTTTCTCAGAAAGCTTCTTTCACGTTTTGAACGGATGAAATTTCCTTTATCAGCGTATGCCCCAATGCGATCCAAAGAAGCCGTTCTCAGATTCCTCAAAGAAAGTGTTAATGGACTGCTCCACGAAACATAAGTGTAACTCTTTGAGATAAATTCACACATCACCAAGAAGTTTCTAAGAAAACTTCTTTCTAGTTTTCATCTGTGGATATTTCCTTTGTCACCGTAAGGTTCATTGCGCTATGAAGTATCTAATTGCAGATTTCCAGAAAGCTGTGTTAACAAACTGATCACTGAGGAGAAACGTGTAACTCTGTGAGTTGTATTCACACATGGCAATGCACTTTCTCAGAAAGCTTCTCTTTAGTTATTATGTGAGGATATTTCCTTTTTCACCATAGCCCTCAATGAGCTCCCAAATATACCTTTGCAGAATCCACGACAACAGTGTTAGCAAACTGTTCCAAGATGGGAAGGGTGGAACTCTGTGTGATGAAGCCACACATTAGAAAGGAATCTCTCAGAAAGCTTCTCTCTAGTTATTATGTGCGTATATTTACTTTTTCACCATGGGCCCCTATGGCCTCCCAAATATCACTTTACAGATTCCACGAGAAGAGGTTAGCAAACTGCTTCCTGAAGTCTAAGTTATAAGTCTGTGAGATGAACTCACAGATCAGAAAGACGTTTCTCAGAAAGCTTCTTTCACGTTTGAACGCATGAAATTTCCGTTATCAGCGTAGGGCTCAAAGCGATTCAAAGAAGCCGTTCTCAGATTCCTCAAAGACAGTGTTAATGGACTGCTCCAGGAAACATAAGTGTAACTCTGTGAGATGAATTCACACATCACCAAGAAGTTTCTAAGAAAGCTTCTTTCTAGTTTTTATCTGTGGATATTTCCTTTGTCACCATAAGGTTCATTGCGCTATGAAGCATCTAATTGCAGATTTCCAGAAAACTGTGTTAACAAACTGATCACTGAACAGAAACGTGTAACTCTGTGAGTTGCATTCACTCATGGCAATGCAGTTTCTCAGAAAGCTGCTTTTTAGTTATTATGTGAGGATATTTCCTTTTTTAACATAGCCCTCCATGAGCTCCCAAATATAGCTTTGAAGAATCCACTACAGTGTTAGCAAACTGTTCCAAGAAGGGAAGGGTGGAACTCTGTGTGATGAAGCCAAACATCAGAAAGGAATCTCTCAGAAAGCTTCTCTCTAGTTATTTTGTGAGGATATTTCCTTTATCACCATGGGCCCCTATGGGCTCCCAAATATCACTTTACAGATTCCACGAAAAGAGTGATAGCAAACTGCTTCCTGAAGTCTAAGTTATAAGTCTGTGAGATGAACTCACAGATCAGAAAGACGTTTCTCAGAAAGCTTCTTTCACGTTTTGAACGGATGAAATTTCCTTTATCAGCGTAGGGCTCAATGCGATCCAAAGAAGCCGTTCTCAGATTCCTCAAAGACAGTGTTAATGGACTGCTCCAGGAAACATAAGTGTAACTCTGTGAGATGAATTCACACATCACCAAGAATTTTATAGAAAACTTCTTTCTAGTTTTCATCTGTGGATATTTCCTTTGTCACCGTAAAGTTCATTGCGCTATGAAGTATCTAATTGCAGATTTCCAGAAAACTGTGTTAACAAACTGATCACTGAGGAGAAACGTGTAACTCTGTGAGTTGTATTCACACATGGCAATGCACTTTCTCAGAAAGCTTCTCTTTATTTATTATGTGAGGATATTTCCTTTTTCACCATAGCCCTCAATGAGCTCCCAAATATAGCTTTGCAGAATCCACGACAACAGTGTTAGCAAACTGTTCCAAGAAGGGAAGGGTGGAACTCTGTGTGATGAAGCCACACATCAGAAAGGAATCTCTCAGAAAGCTTCTCTCTAGTTATTAGGTGAGGATATTTCCTTTTTCACCATGGGCCCCTATGGGCTCCCAAATATCACTTTACAGATTCCACGAAAAGAGTGTTAGCAAACTGCTTCCTGAAGTCTAAGTTATAAGTCTGTGAGATGAACTCACAGATCAGAAAGACGTTTCTCAGAAAGCTTCTTTCACGTTTTGAACGGCATGAAATTTCCTTTATCAGCGTAGGCCTCAATGCGATCCAAAGAAGCCATTCTCAGATTCCTCAAAGACAGTGTTAATGGACTGCTCCACGAAACATAAGTGTAACTCTGTGAGATGAATTCACACATCACCAAGAAGTTTCTAAGAAAGCTTCTTTCTAGTTTTCATCTGTGGATATTTCCTTTGTCACCGTAAGGTTCATTGCGCTATGAAGTATCTAATTGCAGATTTCCAGAAAACTGTGTTAACAAACTGATCACTGAGGAGAAACGTGAAACTCTTGAGTTGCATTCACACATGGCAATGCAGTTTCTCAGAAAGCTTCTCTTTAGTTATTATGTGAGGATATTTCCTTTTTCACCATAGCCCTCAATGAGCTCCCAAATATACCTTTGCAGAATCCACGACAACAGTGTTAGCAAACTGTTCCAAGATGGGAAGGGTGGAACTCTGTGTGATGAAGCCACACATTAGAAAGGAATCTCTCAGAAAGCTTCTCTCTAGTTATTATGTGAGTATATTTACTTTTTCACCATGGGCCCCTATGGCCTCCCAAATATCACTTTACAGATTCCACGAGAAGAGGTTAGCAAACTGCTTCCTGAAGTCTAAGTTATAAGTCTGTGAGATGAACTCACAGATCAGAAAGACGTTTCTCAGAAAGCTTCTTTCACGTTTGAACGCATGAAATTTCCGTTATCAGCGTAGGGCTCAAAGCGATTCAAAGAAGCCGTTCTCAGATTCCTCAAAGACAGTGTTAATGGACTGCTCCAGGAAACATAAGTGTAACTCTGTGAGATGAATTCACACATCACCAAGAAGTTTCTAAGAAAGCTTCTTTCTAGTTTTCATCTGTGGATATTTCCTTTGTCACCGTAAGGTTCATTGCGCTATGAAGCATCTAATTGCAGATTTCCAGAAAACTGTGTTAACAAACTGATCACTGAACAGAAACCTGTAACTCTGTGAGTTGCATTCACTCATGGCAATGCAGTTTCTCAGAAAGCTGCTTTTTAGTTATTATGTGAGGATATTTCCTTTTTTAACATAGCCCTCAATGAGCTCCCAAATATAGCTTTGCAGAATCCACTACAGTGTTAGCAAACTGTTCCAAGAAGGGAAGGGTGGAACACTGTGTGATGAAGCCAAACATCAGAAAGGAATCTCTCAGAAAGCTTCTCTCTAGTTATTTTGTGAGGATATTTCCTTTATCACCATGGGCCCCTATGGGCTCCCAAATATCACTTTAGAGATTCCACGAAAAGAGTGATAGCAAACTGCTTCCTGAAGTCTAAGTTATAAGTCTGTGAGATGAACTCACAGATCAGAAAGACGTTTCTCAGAAAGCTTCTTTCACGTTTTGAACGGATGAAATTTCCTTTATCAGCGTAGGGCTCAATGCGATCCAAAGAAGCCGTTCTCAGATTCCTCAAAGACAGTGTTAATGGACTGTTCCAGGAAACATAAGTGTAACTCTGTGAGATGAATTCACACATCACCAGGAATTTTATAGAAAACTTCTTTCTAGTTTTCATCTGTGGATATTTCCTTTGTCACCGTAAAGCTCATTGCGCTATGAAGTATCTAATTGCAGATTTCCAGAAAACTGTGTTAACAAACTGATCACTGCGGAGAAACGTGTAACTCTGTGAGTTGTATTCACACATGGCAATGCACTTTCTCAGAAAGCTTCTCTTTAGTTATTATGTGAGGATATTTCCTTTTTCACCATAGCCGTCAATGAGCTCCCAAATATAGCTTTGCAGAATCCACGACAACTGTGTTAGGAAACTGTTCCAAGAAGGGAAGGGTGGAACTCTGTGTCATGAAGCCACACATTAGAAAGGAATCTCTCAGAAAGCTTCTCTCTAGTTATTATGTGAGTAAATTTACTTTTTCACCAAGGGCCCCTATGGCCTCCCCAATATCACTTTACAGATTCCACGAAAAGAGGTTAGCAAACTGCTTCCTGAAGTCTAAGTTATAAGTCTGTGAGATGAACTCACAGATCAGAAAGACGTTTCTCAGGAAGCTTCTTTCACGTTTTGAACGCATGAAATTTCCTTTATCAGCGTAGGGCTCAAAGCGATTCATAGAAGCCGTTCTCAGATTCCTCAAAGACAGTGTTAATGGACTGCTCCAGGAAACATAAGTGTAACTCTGTGAGATGAATTCACACATCACCAAGAAGTTTCTAAGAAAGCTTCTTTCTAGTTTTCTTCTGTGGATACTTCCTCTGTCAACGTAAGGTTCATTGCGCTATGAAGCATCTAATTGCAGATTTCCAGAAAACTGTGTTAACAAACTGATCACTGAACAGAAACGTGTAACTCTATGAGTTGCATTCACACATGGCAATGCAGTTTCTCAGAAAGCTGCTCTTTAGTTATTATGTGAGGATATTTCCTTTTTTAACATAGCCCTCAATGAGCTCCCAAATATAGCTTTGCAGAATCCACTACAGTGTTAGCAAACTGTTCCAAGAAGGGAAGGGTTGAACTCTGTGTGATGAAGACTAACACCAGAAAGGAATCTGTCAGAAACCTTCTCTCTAGTTATTTTGTGAGGATATTTCCTTTATCACCATGGGCCCCTTTGGGCTCCCAAATATCACTTTACAAATTCCACGAAAAGAGTGATAGCAAACTGCTTCCTGAAGTCTAAGTTATAAGTCTGTGAGATGAACTCACAGATCAGAAAGACGTTTCTCAGAAAGCTTCTTTCACGTTTTGAACGGATGAAATTTCCTTTATCAGCGTATGCCCCAATGCGATCCAAAGAAGCCGTTCTCAGATTCCTCAAAGACAGTGTTAATGGACTGCTCCACGAAACATAAGTGTAACTCTTTGAGATAAATTCACACATCACCAAGAAGTTTCTAAGAAAACTTCTTTCTAGTTTTCATCTGTGGATATTTCCTTTGTCACCGTAAGGTTCATTGCGCTATGAAGTATCTAATTGCAGATTTCCAGAAAGCTGTGTTAACAAACTGATCACTGAGGAGAAACGTGTAACTCTGTGAGTTGTATTCACACATGGCAATGCAGTTTCTCAGAAAGCTTCTCTTTAGTTATTATGTGAGGATATTTCCTTTTTCACCATAGCCCTCAATGAGCTCCCAAATATACCTTTGCAGAATCCACGACAACAGTGTTAGCAAACTGTTCCAAGATGGGAAGGGTGGAACTCTGTGTGATGAAGCCACACATTAGAAAGGAATCTCTCAGAAAGCTTCTCTCTAGTTATTATGTGCGTATATTTACTTTTTCACCATGGGCCCCTATGGCCTCCCAAATATCACTTTACAGATTCCACGAGAAGAGGTTAGCAAACTGCTTCCTGAAGTCTAAGTTATAAGTCTGTGAGATGAACTCACAGATCAGAAAGACGTTTCTCAGAAAGCTTCTTTCACGTTTGAACGCATGAAATTTCCGTTATCAGCGTAGGGCTCAAAGCGATTCAAAGAAGCCGTTCTCAGATTCCTCAAAGACAGTGTTAATGGACTGCTCCAGGAAACATAAGTGTAACTCTGTGAGATGAATTCACACATCACCAAGAAGTTTCTAAGAAAGCTTCTTTCTAGTTTTCATCTGTGGATATTTCCTTTGTCACCATAAGGTTCATTGCGCTATGAAGCATCTAATTGCAGATTTCCAGAAAACTGTGTTAACAAACTGATCACTGAACAGAAACGTGTAACTCTGTGAGTTGCATTCACTCATGGCAATGCAGTTTCTCAGAAAGCTGCTTTTTAGTTATTATGTGAGGATATTTCCTTTTTTAACATAGCCCTCCATGAGCTCCCAAATATAGCTTTGAAGAATCCACTACAGTGTTAGCAAACTGTTCCAAGAAGGGAAGGGTGGAACTCTGTGTGATGAAGCCAAACATCAGAAAGGAATCTCTCAGAAAGCTTCTCTCTAGTTATTTTGTGAGGATATTTCCTTTATCACCATGGGCCCCTATGGGCTCCCAAATATCACTTTACAGATTCCACGAAAAGAGTGATAGCAAACTGCTTCCTGAAGTCTAAGTTATATGTCTGTGAGATGAACTCACAGATCAGAAAGACGTTTCTCAGAAAGCTTCTTTCACGTTTTGAACGGATGAAATTTCCTTTATCAGCGTAGGGCTCAATGCGATCCAAAGAAGCCGTTCTCAGATTCCTCAAAGACAGTGTTAATGGACTGCTCCAGGAAACATAAGTGTAACTCTGTGAGATGAATTCACACATCACCAAGAATTTTATAGAAAACTTCTTTCTAGTTTTCATCTGTGGATATTTCCTTTGTCACCGTAAAGTTCATTGCGCTATGAAGTATCTAATTGCAGATTTCCAGAAAACTGTGTTAACAAACTGATCACTGAGGAGAAACGTGTAACTCTGTGAGTTGTATTCACACATGGCAATGCACTTTCTCAGAAAGCTTCTCTTTAGTTATTATGTGAGGATATTTCCTTTTTCACCATAGCCCTCAATGAGCTCCCAAATATAGCTTTGCAGAATCCACGACAACAGTGTTAGCAAACTGTTCCAAGAAGGGAAGGGTGGAACTCTGTGTGATGAAGCCACACATCAGAAAGGAATTTCTCAGAAAGCTTCTCTCTAGTTATTAGGTGAGGATATTTCCTTTTTCACCATGGGACCCTATGGGCTCCCAAATATCACTTTACAGATTCCACGAAAAGAGTGTTAGCAAACTGCTTCCTGAAGACTAAGTTATAAGTCTGTGAGATGAACTCACAGATCAGAAAGACGTTTCTCAGAAAGCTTCTTTCACGGTTTTGAACTGCATGAAATTTCCTTTATCAGCTGTAGGCCTCAATGCGATCCAAAGAAGCCATTCTCAGATTCCTCAAAGACAGTGTTAATGGACTGCTCCACGAAACATAAGTGTAAATCTGTGAGATGAATTCACTCATCACCAAGAAGTTTCTAAGAAAGCTTCTTTCTAGTTTTCATCTGTGGATATTTCCTTTGTCTCCGTAAGGTTCATTGCGCTATGAAGTATCTAATTGCAGATTTCCAGAAAACTGTGTTAACAAACTGATCACTGAGGAGAAACGTGAAACTCTTGCGTTGCATTCACACATGGCAATGCAGTTTCTCAGAAAGCTTCTCTTTAGTTATTATGTGAGGATATTTCCTTTTTCACCATAGCCATCAATGAGCTCCCAAATATACCTTTGCAGAATCCACGACAACAGTGTTAGCAAACTGTTCCAAGATGGGAAGGGTGGAACTCTGTGTGATGAAGCCACACATTAGAAAGGAATCTCTCAGAAAGCTTCTCTCTAGTTATTATGTGCGTATATTTACTTTTTCACCATGGGCCCCTATGGCCTCCCAAATATCACTTTACAGATTCCACGAGAAGAGGTTAGCAAACTGCTTCCTGAAGTCTAAGTTATAAGTCTGTGAGATGAACTCACAGATCAGAAAGACGTTTCTCAGAAAGCTTCTTTCACGTTTGAACGCATGAAATTTCCTTTATCAGCGTAGGGCTCAAAGCGATTCAAAGAAGCCGTTCTCAGATTCCTCAAAGACAGTGTTAATGGACTGCTCCAGGAAACATAAGTGTAACTCTGTGAGATGAATTCACACATCACCAAGAAGTTTCTAAGAAAGCTTCTTTCTAGTTTTCATCTGTGGATATTTCCTTTGTCACCGTAAGGTTCATTGCGCTATGAAGCATCTAATTGCAGATTTCCAGAAAACTGTGTTAACAAACTGATCACTGAACAGAAACGTGTAACTCTGTGAGTTGCATTCACTCATGGCAATGCAGTTTCTCAGAAAGCTGCTTTTTAGTTATTATGTGAGGATATTTCCTTTTTTAACATAGCCCTCAATGAGCTCCCAAATATAGCTTTGCAGAATCCACTACAGTGTTAGCAAACTGTTCCAAGAAGGGAAGGGTGGAACTCTGTGTGATGAAGCCAAACATCAGAAAGGAATCTCTCAGAAAGCTTCTCTCTAGTTATTTTGTGAGGATATTTCCTTTATCACCATGGGCCCCTATGGGCTCCCAAATATCACTTTAGAGATTCCACGAAAAGAGTGATAGCAAACTGCTTCCTGAAGTCTAAGTTATAAGTCTGTGAGATGAACTCACAGATCAGAAAGACGTTTCTCAGAAAGCTTCTTTCACGTTTTGAACACATGAAATTTCCTTTATCAGCGTAGGGCTCAATGCGATCCAAAGAAGCCGTTCTCAGATTCCTCAAAGACAGTGTTAATGGACTGTTCCAGGAAACATAAGTGTAACTCTGTGAGATGAATTCACACATCACCAAGAATTTTATAGAAAACTTCTTTCTAGTTTTCATCTGTGGATATTTCCTTTGTCACCGTAAAGCTCATTGCGCTATGAAGTATCTAATTGCAGATTTCCAGAAAATTGTGTTAACAAACTGATCACTGCGGAGAAACGTGTAACTCTGTGAGTTGTATTCACACATGGCAATGCACTTTCTCAGAAAGCTTCTCTTTAGTTATTATGTGAGGATATTTCCTTTTTCACCATAGCCGTCAATGAGCTCCCAAATATAGCTTTGCAGAATCCACGACAACTGTGTTAGGAAACTGTTCCAAGAAGGGAAGGGTGGAACTCTGTGTGATGAAGCCACACATCAGAAAGGAATTTCTCAGAAAGCTTCTCTCTAGTTATTAGGTGAGGATATTTCCTTTTTCACCATGGGACCCTATGGGCTCCCAAATATCACTTTACAGATTCCACGAAAAGAGTGTTAGCAAACTGCTTCCTGAAGACTAAGTTATAAGTCTGTGAGATGAACTCACAGATCAGAAAGACGTTTCTCAGAAAGCTTCTTTCAGGTTTTGAACGCATGAAATTTCCTTTATCAGTGTAGGCCTCCATGCAATCCAAAGAAGCCATTCTCAGTTTCCTCAAAGACAGTGTTAATGGACTGCTCCACGAAACATAAGTGTAAATCTGTGAGATGAATTCACACATCACCAAGAAGTTTCTAAGAAAGCTTCTTTCTAGTTTTCATCTGTGGATATTTCCTTTGTCACCGTAAGGTTCATTGCGCTATGAAGTATCTAATTGCAGATTTCCAGAAAACTGTGTTAACAAACTGATCACTGAGGAGAAACGTGACACTCTTGCGTTGCATACACACATGGCAATGCAGTTTCTCAGAAAGCTTCTCTTTAGTTATTATGTGAGGATATTTCCTTTTTCACCATAGCCCTCAATGAGCTCCCAAATATACCTTTGCAGAATCCACGACAACAGTGTTAGCAAACTGTTCCAAGATGGGAAGGGTGGAACTCTGTGTGATGAAGCCACACATTAGAAAGGAATCTCTCAGAAAGCTTCTCTCTTGTTATTATGTGAGTATATTTACTTTTTCACCATGGGCCCCTATGGCCTCCCAAATATCACTTTACAGATTCCACGAAAAGAGGTTAGCAAACTGCTTCCTGAAGTCTAAGTTATAAGTCTGCGAGATGAACTCACAGATCAGAAAGACGTTTCTCAGAAAGCTTCTTTCACGTTTGAACGCATGAAATTTCCTTTATCAGCGTAGGACTCAAAGCGATTCAAAGAAGCCGTTCTCAGATTCCTCAAAGACAGTGTTAATGGACTGCTCCAGGAAACATAAGTGTAACTCTGTGAGATGAATTCACACATCACCAAGAAGTTTCTAAGAAAGCTTCTTTCTAGTTTTCATCTGTGGATATTTCCTTTGTCACCGTAAGGTTCATTGCACTATGAAGTATCTAATTGCAGATTTCCAGAAAACTGTGTTAACAAACTGATCACTGAGGAGAAACGTGTATCTCTGTGAGTTGCATTCACACATGGCATTGCAGTTTCTCAGAAAGCTTCTCCTTAGTTATTATGTGAGGATATTTCCTTTTTCACCATAGCCCTCAATGAGCTCCCAAATATACCTTTGCAGAATCCACCACAAAAGTGTTAGTAAACTGTTCCAAGAAGGGAAGTATGGAACTCTGTGTGATGAAGCCACACATCAGAAAGGGATCTCTCAGAAATCTTCTCTCTACTTATTATGTGAGGATATTTATTTTTTCACCGTGGGCCCCTATGGGCTCCCAAATATCACTTTACAGATTCCACGAAAAGAGTGTTGGCAAAATGCTTCCTAAAGTCTAAGTTATAAGTCTGTGAGATGAACTCACAGATTAGAAAGAAGTTTATCACAAAGCTTCCTTCACGTTTTGAACCCATGAAATTTCCTTTATCTGCATAGGCCTCAATGCATTCCAAAGAAGCCGTTCTCAGACTCCTCAAAGACAGTGTTAATGCACTGCTCCACGAAACATAAGTGTAACTCTGTGAGATGAATTCACACATCACCAAGAAGTTTCTACGAAAGCTTCTTTCTAGTTTTCATCTGTGGATATTTCCTTTGTCACCGTAAGGTGCATTGCGCTATGAAGTATATAATTGCAGATTTCCAGAAAACTGTTAAAAAACTGATCACTGAACAGAATCGTGTAACTCTGTGAGTTGCATTCACTCATGGCAATGCAGTTTCTCAGAAAGCTTCTCCTTAGTTATTATGTGAGGATATTTCCTTTTTCACCATAGCCCTCAATGAGCTCCCAAATATACCTTTGCAGAATCCACGACAATAGTGTTAGCAAACTGTTCCAAGAAGGGAAGTTTGGAACTCTGTGTGATGAAGCCACACATCAGAAAGGAATCTCTCAGAAAGCTTCTCTCTAGTTATTATGTGAGGATATTTCCTTTTTCACCATGGGCCCCTATGGGCTCCCAAATATCACTTTACAGATTCCACGAAAAGAGTGTTAGCAAACTGCTTCCTGAAGTCTAAGTTATGAGTCTGTGAGATGAACTCACAGATCAGAAAGAAGTTTATCACAAAGCTTCTTTCACGTTTTGAACGGATGAAATTTCCTTTATCAGCGTAGGCCTCAATGCGATCCAAATAAACCGTTTTCAGATTCCTCAAAGACATTGTTAATGGACTGCTCCACGAAACATAAGTGTAACTCTGTGAGATGAATTCACACATCACCAAGAAGTTTCTAAGAAAGCTTCCTTCTAGTTTTCATCTCTGGATATTTCCTTTGTCACCGTAAGGTTCATTGCGCTATGAAGTATCTAATTGCAGATTTCCAGAAAACTGTGTTAACAAACTGATCACTGAGGAGAAACGTGTAACTCTGTGAGTTGCATTCACACATGGCAATGCAGTTTCTCAGAAAGCTTCTGTTTAGTTATTGTGTGAGGATATTTCCTTTTTCACCATAGCCCTCAATGAGCTCCCAAATATACCTTTGCAGAATCCACGAAAACAGTGTTAGGAATCTGTTCCACGAAGGGAAGGGTGGAACTCTGTGTGATGAAGCCACAGATCAGAAAGGAATCTCTCAGAAATCTTCTCTCTAGTTATTAGGTGAGGATATTTCCTTTTTCACCATGCGCCCCTAAGGGCACCAATTATCACTTTACAGATTCCACGAAAAAAGTGTTAGCAACCTGCTTCCTGAAGACTAAGTTATAAGTCTGTGAGATGAACTCACAGATCAGAAAGACGTTTCTCAGAAAGCTTCTTTCACGTTTTGAACGCATGAAATTTCCTTTATCAGCGTAGGCCTCAATGCGATCCAAGGAAGCCCTTCTCAGCTTCCTCAAAGACAGTGTTAATGGACTGCTCCACGAAACATAAGTGTAACTCTGTGAGATGAATTCACACATCACCAAGAAGTTTCTAAGAAAGCTTATTTCTAGTTTTCATCTGTGCATATTTCCTTTGTCACCGTAAGGTTCATTGCACTATGAAGTATCTAATTGCAGATTTCCAGAAAACTGTGTTAACAAACTGATCACTGAGGGGAAACGTGTAACTCTGTGAGTTGTATTCACACATGGCAGTGCACTTTCTCAGAAAGCTTCTCTTTAGTTATTATGTGAGGATATTTCCTTTTTCACCATAGACCTCAATGAGCTCCCAAATATACCTTTGCAGAATCCACGACAACAGTGTTAGCAAACTGTTCCAAGAAGGGAAGGGTGGAACTCTGTGTGATGAAGCCACACATCAGAAAGGAATTTCTCAGAAAGCATCTCTCTAGTTATTAGGTGAGGATATTTCCTTTTTCACCATGGGACCCTAAGGGCTCCCAAATATCACTTTACAGATTCCCCGAAAAGAGTGTTAGCAAACTGCTTCCTGAATACTAAGTTATAAGTCAGTGAGATGAACTCACAGATCAGAGAGACGTTTCTCAGAAAGCTTCTTTCAGGTTTTGAACGCATGAAATTTCCTTTATCAGCGAAGGGCTCAATGCGATCCAAAGAATCCATTCTCAGTTTCCTCAAAGACAGTGTTAATGGACTTCTCCAGGAAACATAAGTGTAACTCGGTGAGATGAATTCACACATTACCAAGAAGTTTCTAAGAAAGCTTCTTTCTAGTTTTCATCTGTGGATATTTCCTTTGTCACTGTAAGGTTCATTGCGCTATGAAGTATCTAATTGCAGATTTCCAGAAAACTGTGTTAACAAACTGATCACTGAGGAGAAACGTGTAACTCTGTGAGTTGCATTCACACATGGCAATGCAGTATCACAGAAAGCTTCTCTTTAATTATTATGTGAGGATATTTCCTTTTTCACCATAGCCCTCAATGAGCTCCCTAATATAAATTTGCAGAATCCATGACAACAGTGGAAGCAAACGGTTCTAAGAAGGGAAGGTTGGAACTCTGTGTGATGAAGCCACAGATCAGAAAGGAATCTCTCACAAAGCTTCTCTCTAGTTATTATGTGAGGATATTTCCTTTTTCACCATGGGCCCCTATTGGCTCCCAAATATCACTTTACAGATTCCACGAAAAGAGTGTTAGCAAACTGCTTCCTGAAGTCTAAGTTATAAGTCTGTGAGATGAACTCACAGATCAGAAAGAAGTTTATCACAAAGCTTCCTTCACGTTTTGAACGGATGAAATTTCCTTTATCAGCATAGGCCTCAATGCGATCCAAAGAAGCCATTCTCAGACTCCTCAAAGAGACTGTTAATGGACTGCTCCACAAAACATAAGTGTAACTCTGTGAGATGAATTCACACATCACCAAGAAGTTTCTAAGAAAGCTTCTTTCTAGTTTTCATCTGTGGATATTTCCTTTGTCACCGTAAGGTTCATTGCGCTATGAAGTATGTAATTGAAGATTTCCAGAAAACTGTGTTAACAAACTGATCACTGAGGAGAAACGTGTAACTCTGTGAGTTGCATTCACACATGGCAATGCAGTTTCTCTGAAAGCTTCTCTTTAATTATTATGTGAGGATATTTCCTTTTTCACCATAGCCCTCAATGAGCTCTCAAATATACCTTTGCAGAATCCATGACAACAGTGGTAGCAAACGTTTCTAAGAAGGCAACGGTGGAACTCTGTGTGATGAAGCCACCGATCAGTAAGGAATCTCTCAGAAATCTTCTCTCTAGTTATTATGTGAGGATATTTCCTTTTTCACCATGGGCCCCTATGGGATCTCAAATATCACTTTACATATTCCACGAAAAGAGTTTTAGCAAACTGCTTCCTGAAGTCTAAGTGATAAGTCTGTGAGATGAAGTCACAGATAAAAAAAGTTTACCACAAAGCTTCCTTCATGTTTTGAACGAATGAAATTTCCGTTATCAGCATAGGCCTCAATGCGATCCAAAGAAGCCGTTCTCAGACTCCTCAAAGACAGTGTTAATGAACTGCTCCACAATACATAAGTTGTAACTCTGTGAGATGAATTCACACATCACCAAGAAGTTTCTAAGAAAGCTTCTTTCTAGTTTTCATCTGTGGATATTTCCTTTGTCACTGTAAGGTTCATTGCGCTATGAAGTATCTAATTGCAGATTTCCAGAAAACTGTGTTAACAAACTGATCACTGAGGAGAAACGTGTAACTCTGTGAGTTGCATTCACACATGGCAATGCAGTTTCTCAGAAAGCTTCTCTTTAGTTATTATGTGAGGATATTTCGTTTTTCACCATAGCCCTCAATGAGCTCCCAAATATACCTTTGCAGAATCCATGACAACAGTGTTAGGAAACTGTTGCAAGAAGGGAAGTGTGGAACTCTGTATGATGAAGCCACACATCAGAAAGGAATCTCTCAAAAGTTTCTCTCTAGTTATTAGGTGAGGATATTTTCTTCTTCACCATGGGCCCCTATGGGGTCCCAATTATCACTTTACAGATTCCACGAAAAGAGTGTTAGCAAACTGCTTCCTGAAGTCTAAGTTATAAGTCTGTGAGATGAACTCACAGATCAGAAAGACGTTTTTCAGAAAGCTTCTTTCACGTTTTGAACACATGAAATTTCCTTTATCAGCGCAGGCCTCAATTCGATCCAAGGAAGCCATTCTCAGAGGCCTCAAAGACAGTGTCAATAGACTGCTCCACGAAACATAAGTGTAACTCTGTGAGATGAATTCACACATCACCAAGAAGTTTCTAAGAAAGCTTCTTTCTAGTTTTCATCTGTGGATATTTCCTTTGTCACCGTAAGGTTCATTGCACTATGAAGTATCTAATTGCAGATTTCCAGAAAACTGTGTTAACAAACTGATCACTGAGGAGAAACCTGTATCTCTGTGAGTTGCATTCACACATGGCAATGCAGTTTCTCAGAAAGCTTCTCCTTAGTTATTATGTGAGGATATTTCCTTTTTCACCATAGCCCTCAATGAGCTCCCAAATATACCTTTACAGAATCCATGACAACAGTGGTAGCAAACGGTTCTAAGAAGGGAAGTGTGGAACTCTGTGTGATGAAGCCACAGATCAGAAAGGAATCTCTCAGAAATCTTCTCTCTAGTTATTATGTGAGGATATTTCCTTTTTCACCATGGGCCCCTATGGGCTCCCAAATATCACTTTACAGATTCCACGAAAAGAGTGTAAGCAAACGGCTTCCTGAAGTCTAAGTTATAAGTCCGTGAGATGAACTCACAGATCAGAAAGACGTTTCTCAGAAAGCTTCTTTCACGTTTTGAACCCATGAAATTTCCTTTATCAGCGTCGGCCTCAATGTGATCCAAAGAAGCCATTCTCAGAGTCCTCAAAGACAGTGTTAATGGACTGCTCCACGAAACATAAGAGTAACTCTGTGAGATGAATTCACACATCACAAAGAATTTTCTAAGAAAGCTTCTTTCTAGTTTTCATCTGTGGATATTTCCTTTGTCACTGTAATGTTCATGGCGCTATGAAGTATCTAATTGCAGATTTCCAGAAAACTGTGTTAACAAACTGATCACTGAGGAGAAACGTGAAACTCTGTGAGTTGCATTCACACATGGCAATGCAGTTTCTCAGAAAGCTTCTCTTTAGTTATTATGTGGGGATATTTCCTTTTTCACCATAGCCCTCAATGAGCTCCCAAATATACCTTTGCAGAATCCATGACAACAGTGTTAGCAAACTGTTCCAAGAAGGGAAGGGTGGAACTCTGTATGATGAAGCCACACATCAGAAAGGAATCTCTCAGAAAGCTTCTCTCTAGTTATTAGGTGAGGATATTTCCTTTTTCAACATGGGCCCCTATGCGGTCCCAATTATCACTTTACAGATTCCACGAAAAGAGTGTTAGCAAACCGCTTCCTGAAGTCTAAGTTATAAGTCTGTGAGATGAACTCACAGATCAGAAAGACGTTTTTCAGAAAGCTTCTTTCACGTTTTGAACGCATGAAATTTCCTTTATCAGCGCAGGCCTCAATTCGATCCAAGGAAGCCATTCTCAGAGACCTCAAAGACAGGGTTAATGGACTGCTCCACGAAACATAAGTGTAACTCTGTGAGATGAATTCACACATCACCAAGAAGTTTCTATGAAAGCTTCTTTCTAGTTTTCATCTGTGGATATTTCCTTTGTCACCGTAAGTTTCATTGCACTATGAAGTATCTAATTGCAGATTTGCAGAAAACTGTGTTAACAAAATGATCACTGAGGCGAAACCTGTATCTCTGTGAGTTGCATTCACACATGGCAATGCAGTTTCTCAGAAAGCTTCACCTTAGTTATTATGTGAGGATATTTCCTTTTTCACCATAGCCTTCAATGAGCTCCCCGGTATACCTTTGCAGAATCCACCACAAAAGTGTTAGCAAACTGTTCCAAGAAGGGAAGGGTGGAACTCTGTGTGATGAAGCCACACATCAGAAAGGAATCTCTCAGAAAGCTTCTCTCTAGTTATTAGGTGAGGATATTTACTTTTTCACCATGGGCCCCGATGGGATCCCAAATATCACTTTACAGATTCCACGAAAAGAGTGTTAGCAAACTGCTTCCTGAAGTCTAAGTTATAGGTCTGGAGAGGAACTCACAGATCAGAAAGACGTTTCTCAGAAAGTTTCTTTCACGTTTTGAACGGAAGAAATTTTCTTTATCAGCGTAGGGCTCAATGCGATCCAAAGAAGCCGTTCTCAGATTCCTCAAAGACAGTGTTAATGGACTGCTCCAGGAAACATAAGTGTAACTCGGTGAGATGAATTCACACATCACCAAGAAGTTTCTAAGAAAACTTCTTTCTTGTTTTCATCTGTGGATATTTCCTTTTTCACCGTAAGGTTCATTGCG
Organism: Rhinopithecus roxellana; assembly: GCF_007565055.1. NCBI lineage: Eukaryota > Metazoa > Chordata > Mammalia > Primates > Cercopithecidae > Rhinopithecus > Rhinopithecus roxellana. Next base: position 89,083,639 of record NC_044559.1, read on the forward strand.
CTATGAAGTATCTAATTGCAGATTTCCAGAAAACTGTGTTAACAAACTGATCACTGAGGAGAAACGTGACACTCTTGCGTTGCATACACACATGGCAATGCAGTTTCTCAGAAAGCTTCTCTTTAGTTATTATGTGAGGATATTTCCTTTTTCACCATAGCCCTCAATGAGCTCCCAAATATACCTTTGCAGAATCCACGACAACAGTGTTAGCAAACTGTTCCAAGATGGGAAGGGTGGAACTCTGTGTGATGAAGCCACACATTAGAAAGGAATCTCTCAGAAAGCTTCTCTCTTGTTATTATGTGAGTATATTTACTTTTTCACCATGGGCCCCTATGGCCTCCCAAATATCACTTTACAGATTCCACGAAAAGAGGTTAGCAAACTGCTTCCTGAAGTCTAAGTTATAAGTCTGCGAGATGAACTCACAGATCAGAAAGACGTTTCTCAGAAAGCTTCTTTCAGGTTTGAACGCATGAAATTTCCTTTATCAGCGTAGGACTCAAAGCGATTCAAAGAAGCCGTTCTCAGATTCCTCAAAGACAGTGTTAATGGACTGCTCCAGGAAACATAAGTGTAACTCTGTGAGATGAATTCACACATCACCAAGAAGTTTCTAAGAAAGCTTCTTTCTAGTTTTCATCTGTGGATATTTCCTTTGTCACCGTAAGGTTCATTGCACTATGAAGTATCTAATTGCAGATTTCCAGAAAACTGTGTTAACAAACTGATCACTGAGGAGAAACGTGTATCTCTGTGAGTTGCATTCACACATGGCATTGCAGTTTCTCAGAAAGCTTCTCCTTAGTTATTATGTGAGGATATTTCCTTTTTCACCATAGCCCTCAATGAGCTCCCAAATATACCTTTGCAGAATCCACCACAAAAGTGTTAGTAAACTGTTCCAAGAAGGGAAGTATGGAACTCTGTGTGATGAAGCTACACATCAGAAAGGGATCTCTCAGAAATCTTCTCTCTACTTATTATGTGAGGATATTTATTTTTTCACCGTGGGCCCCTATGGGCTCCCAAATATCACTTTACAGATTCCACGAAAAGAGTGTTGGCAAAATGCTTCCTGAAGTCTAAGTTATAAGTCTGTGAGATGAACTCACAGATTAGAAAGAAGTTTATCACAAAGCTTCCTTCACGTTTTGAAACCATGAAATTTCCTTTATCTGCATAGGCCTCAGTGCATTCCAAAGAAGCCGTTCTCAGACTCCTCAAAGACAGTGTTAATGGACTGCTCCACGAAACATAAGTGTAACTCTGTGAGATGAATTCACACATCACCAAGAAGTTTCTAAGAAAGCTTCCTTCTAGTTTTCATCTCTGGATATTTCCTTTGTCACCGTAAGGTTCATTGCGCTATGAAGTATCTAATTGCAGATTTCCAGAAAACTGTGTTAACAAACTGATCACTGAGGAGAAACGTGTAACTCTGTGAGTTGCATTCACACATGGCAATGCAGTTTCTCAGAAAGCTTCTGTTTAGTTATTGTGTGAGGATATTTCCTTTTTCACCATAGCCCTCAATGAGCTCCCAAATATACCTTTGCAGAATCCACGAAAACAGTGTTAGGAATCTGTTCCACGAAGGGAAGGGTGGAACTCTGTGTGATGAAGCCACAGATCAGAAAGGAATCTCTCAGAAATCTTCTCTCTAGTTATTAGGTGAGGATATTTCCTTTTTCACCATGCGCCCCTAAGGGCACCAATTATCACTTTACAGATTCCACGAAAAAAGTGTTAGCAACCTGCTTCCTGAAGACTAAGTTATAAGTCTGTGAGATGAACTCACAGATCAGAAAGACGTTTCTCAGAAAGCTTCTTTCACGTTTTGAACGCATGAAATTTCCTTTATCAGCGTAGGCCTCAATGCGATCCAAGGAAGCCCTTCTCAGCTTCCTCAAAGACAGTGTTAATGGACTGCTCCACGAAACATAAGTGTAACTCTGTGAGATGAATTCACACATCACCAAGAAGTTTCTAAGAAAGCTTATTTCTAGTTTTCATCTGTGCATATTTCCTTTGTCACCGTAAGGTTCATTGCACTATGAAGTATCTAATTGCAGATTTCCAGAAAACTGTGTTAACAAACTGATCACTGAGGGGAAACGTGTAACTCTGTGAGTTGTATTCACACATGGCAGTGCACTTTCTCAGAAAGCTTCTCTTTAGTTATTATGTGAGGATATTTCCTTTTTCACCATAGACCTCAATGAGCTCCCAAATATACCTTTGCAGAATCCACGACAACAGTGTTAGCAAACTGTTCCAAGAAGGGAAGGGTGGAACTCTGTGTGATGAAGCCACACATCAGAAAGGAATTTCTCAGAAAGCATCTCTCTAGTTATTAGGTGAGGATATTTCCTTTTTCACCATGGGACCCTAAGGGCTCCCAAATATCACTTTACAGATTCCCCGAAAAGAGTGTTAGCAAACTGCTTCCTGAATACTAAGTTATAAGTCAGTGAGATGAACTCACAGATCAGAGAGACGTTTCTCAGAAAGCTTCTTTCAGGTTTTGAACGCATGAAATTTCCTTTATCAGCGAAGGGCTCAATGCGATCCAAAGAATCCATTCTCAGTTTCCTCAAAGACAGTGTTAATGGACTTCTCCAGGAAACATAAGTGTAACTCGGTGAGATGAATTCACACATTACCAAGAAGTTTCTAAGAAAGCTTCTTTCTAGTTTTCATCTGTGGATATTTCCTTTGTCACTGTAAGGTTCATTGCGCTATGAAGTATCTAATTGCAGATTTCCAGAAAACTGTGTTAACAAACTGATCACTGAGGAGAAACGTGTAACTCTGTGAGTTGCATTCACACATGGCAATGCAGTATCACAGAAAGCTTCTCTTTAATTATTATGTGAGGATATTTCCTTTTTCACCATAGCCCTCAATGAGCTCCCTAATATAAATTTGCAGAATCCATGACAACAGTGGAAGCAAACGGTTCTAAGAAGGGAAGGTTGGAACTCTGTGTGATGAAGCCACAGATCAGAAAGGAATCTCTCACAAAGCTTCTCTCTAGTTATTATGTGAGGATATTTCCTTTTTCACCATGGGCCCCTATTGGCTCCCAAATATCACTTTACAGATTCCACGAAAAGAGTGTTAGCAAACTGCTTCCTGAAGTCTAAGTTATAAGTCTGTGAGATGAACTCACAGATCAGAAAGAAGTTTATCACAAAGCTTCCTTCACGTTTTGAACGGATGAAATTTCCTTTATCAGCATAGGCCTCAATGCGATCCAAAGAAGCCATTCTCAGACTCCTCAAAGAGACTGTTAATGGACTGCTCCACAAAACATAAGTGTAACTCTGTGAGATGAATTCACACATCACCAAGAAGTTTCTAAGAAAGCTTCTTTCTAGTTTTCATCTGTGGATATTTCCTTTGTCACCGTAAGGTTCATTGCGCTATGAAGTATGTAATTGAAGATTTCCAGAAAACTGTGTTAACAAACTGATCACTGAGGAGAAACGTGTAACTCTGTGAGTTGCATTCACACATGGCAATGCAGTTTCTCTGAAAGCTTCTCTTTAATTATTATGTGAGGATATTTCCTTTTTCACCATAGCCCTCAATGAGCTCTCAAATATACCTTTGCAGAATCCATGACAACAGTGGTAGCAAACGTTTCTAAGAAGGCAACGGTGGAACTCTGTGTGATGAAGCCACCGATCAGTAAGGAATCTCTCAGAAATCTTCTCTCTAGTTATTATGTGAGGATATTTCCTTTTTCACCATGGGCCCCTATGGGATCTCAAATATCACTTTACATATTCCACGAAAAGAGTTTTAGCAAACTGCTTCCTGAAGTCTAAGTGATAAGTCTGTGAGATGAAGTCACAGATAAAAAAAGTTTACCACAAAGCTTCCTTCATGTTTTGAACGAATGAAATTTCCGTTATCAGCATAGGCCTCAATGCGATCCAAAGAAGCCGTTCTCAGACTCCTCAAAGACAGTGTTAATGAACTGCTCCACAATACATAAGTTGTAACTCTGTGAGATGAATTCACACATCACCAAGAAGTTTCTAAGAAAGCTTCTTTCTAGTTTTCATCTGTGGATATTTCCTTTGTCACTGTAAGGTTCATTGCGCTATGAAGTATCTAATTGCAGATTTCCAGAAAACTGTGTTAACAAACTGATCACTGAGGAGAAACGTGTAACTCTGTGAGTTGCATTCACACATGGCAATGCAGTTTCTCAGAAAGCTTCTCTTTAGTTATTATGTGAGGATATTTCGTTTTTCACCATAGCCCTCAATGAGCTCCCAAATATACCTTTGCAGAATCCATGACAACAGTGTTAGGAAACTGTTGCAAGAAGGGAAGTGTGGAACTCTGTATGATGAAGCCACACATCAGAAAGGAATCTCTCAAAAGTTTCTCTCTAGTTATTAGGTGAGGATATTTTCTTCTTCACCATGGGCCCCTATGGGGTCCCAATTATCACTTTACAGATTCCACGAAAAGAGTGTTAGCAAACTGCTTCCTGAAGTCTAAGTTATAAGTCTGTGAGATGAACTCACAGATCAGAAAGACGTTTTTCAGAAAGCTTCTTTCACGTTTTGAACACATGAAATTTCCTTTATCAGCGCAGGCCTCAATTCGATCCAAGGAAGCCATTCTCAGAGGCCTCAAAGACAGTGTCAATAGACTGCTCCACGAAACATAAGTGTAACTCTGTGAGATGAATTCACACATCACCAAGAAGTTTCTAAGAAAGCTTCTTTCTAGTTTTCATCTGTGGATATTTCCTTTGTCACCGTAAGGTTCATTGCACTATGAAGTATCTAATTGCAGATTTCCAGAAAACTGTGTTAACAAACTGATCACTGAGGAGAAACCTGTATCTCTGTGAGTTGCATTCACACATGGCAATGCAGTTTCTCAGAAAGCTTCTCCTTAGTTATTATGTGAGGATATTTCCTTTTTCACCGTAGCCCTCAATGAGCTCCCAAATATACCTTTACAGAATCCATGACAACAGTGGTAGCAAACGGTTCTAAGAAGGGAAGTGTGGAACTCTGTGTGATGAAGCCACAGATCAGAAAGGAATCTCTCAGAAATCTTCTCTCTAGTTATTATGTGAGGATATTTCCTTTTTCACCATGGGCCCCTATGGGCTCCCAAATATCACTTTACAGATTCCACGAAAAGAGTGTAAGCAAACGGCTTCCTGAAGTCTAAGTTATAAGTCCGTGAGATGAACTCACAGATCAGAAAGACGTTTCTCAGAAAGCTTCTTTCACGTTTTGAACCCATGAAATTTCCTTTATCAGCGTCGGCCTCAATGTGATCCAAAGAAGCCGTTCTCAGAGTCCTCAAAGACAGTGTTAATGGACTGCTCCACGAAACATAAGAGTAACTCTGTGAGATGAATTCACACATCACAAAGAATTTTCTAAGAAAGCTTCTTTCTAGTTTTCATCTGTGGATATTTCCTTTGTCACTGTAATGTTCATGGCGCTATGAAGTATCTAATTGCAGATTTCCAGAAAACTGTGTTAACAAACTGATCACTGAGGAGAAACGTGAAACTCTGTGAGTTGCATTCACACATGGCAATGCAGTTTCTCAGAAAGCTTCTCTTTAGTTATTATGTGGGGATATTTCCTTTTTCACCATAGCCCTCAATGAGCTCCCAAATATACCTTTGCAGAATCCATGACAACAGTGTTAGCAAACTGTTCCAAGAAGGGAAGGGTGGAACTCTGTATGATGAAGCCACACATCAGAAAGGAATCTCTCAGAAAGCTTCTCTCTAGTTATTAGGTGAGGATATTTCCTTTTTCAACATGGGCCCCTATGCGGTCCCAATTATCACTTTACAGATTCCACGAAAAGAGTGTTAGCAAACCGCTTCCTGAAGTCTAAGTTATAAGTCTGTGAGATGAACTCACAGATCAGAAAGACGTTTTTCAGAAAGCTTCTTTCACGTTTTGAACGCATGAAATTTCCTTTATCAGCGCAGGCCTCAATTCGATCCAAGGAAGCCATTCTCAGAGACCTCAAAGACAGGGTTAATGGACTGCTCCACGAAACATAAGTGTAACTCTGTGAGATGAATTCACACATCACCAAGAAGTTTCTATGAAAGCTTCTTTCTAGTTTTCATCTGTGGATATTTCCTTTGTCACCGTAAGTTTCATTGCACTATGAAGTATCTAATTGCAGATTTGCAGAAAACTGTGTTAACAAAATGATCACTGAGGCGAAACCTGTATCTCTGTGAGTTGCATTCACACATGGCAATGCAGTTTCTCAGAAAGCTTCACCTTAGTTATTATGTGAGGATATTTCCTTTTTCACCATAGCCTTCAATGAGCTCCCCGGTATACCTTTGCAGAATCCACCACAAAAGTGTTAGCAAACTGTTCCAAGAAGGGAAGGGTGGAACTCTGTGTGATGAAGCCACACATCAGAAAGGAATCTCTCAGAAAGCTTCTCTCTAGTTATTAGGTGAGGATATTTACTTTTTCACCATGGGCCCCGATGGGATCCCAAATATCACTTTACAGATTCCACGAAAAGAGTGTTAGCAAACTGCTTCCTGAAGTCTAAGTTATAGGTCTGGAGAGGAACTCACAGATCAGAAAGACGTTTCTCAGAAAGTTTCTTTCACGTTTTGAACGGAAGAAATTTTCTTTATCAGCGTAGGGCTCAATGCGATCCAAAGAAGCCGTTCTCAGATTCCTCAAAGACAGTGTTAATGGACTGCTCCAGGAAACATAAGTGTAACTCGGTGAGATGAATTCACACATCACCAAGAAGTTTCTAAGAAAACTTCTTTCTTGTTTTCATCTGTGGATATTTCCTTTTTCACCGTAAGGTTCATTGCGCTATGAAGTATCTAATTGCAGATTTCCAGAAAACTGTGTTAACAAACTGATCACTGAATAGAAACGTGTAACTCTGTGAGTTGCATTCACACATGGCAATGCAGTTTCTCAGAAAGCTTCTCTTTAATTATTACGTGAGGATATTTCCTTTTTCTCCATGGGCCCCTAAGGGCACCAATTATCACTTTACAGATTCCACGAAAAAAGTGTTAGCAATCTGCTTCCTGAAGTCTAAGTTACAAGTCTGTGAGATGAACTCACAGATCAAAAATACGTTTCTCAGAAAGCTTCTTTCACGTTTTGAACGGATGAAATTTCCTTTATCACCGTTGGCCTCAATGCGATCCAAGGAAGCCATTCTCAGAGACCTCAAAGACAGTGTTAATGGACTGCTCCACGAAACATAAGTGTAACTCTGTGAGATGAATTCACACATCACCAAGAAGTTTCTAAGTAAGCTTCTTTCTAGTTTTCATCTGTGGATATTTCCTTTGTCACCGTAAGGTTCATTGCGCTATGAAGTATCTAATTGCAGATTTCCAGAAAACTGTGTTAACAAACTGATCACTGAAGAGAAACGTGTAACTCTGTGAGTTGCATTCACACATGGCAATGCAGTTTCTCAGAAAGCTTCTCTTTAGTTATTATGTGAGGATATTTCCTTTTTCACCATAGCCCTCAATGAGCTCCCAAATGTACCTTTACAGAATCCACGATAAAAGTGTTAGAAAAATGTTCCAAGAAGGGAAGGGGGGAACTCTGTCTGATGAAGCCACACATCAGAAAGGAATCTCTCAGAAAGCTTCTCTCTAGTTATTAGGTGAGGATATTTCCTTTTTCACCATGGGCCCCGATGGGGTCCAAATTATCACTTTACAGATTCCACGAAAAGAGTGTTAGCAAACTGCTTCCTGAAGTTAAGTTATAAGTCTGTGAGATGAACTGACAGATCAGAAAGACGTTTCTCAGAAAGATTCTTTCACGTTTTGAACGCCTGAAATTTCCTTTATCAGCGTAGGCCTCAATGCGATCCAAAGACGCCGTTCTCAGATTCCTCAAAGAGAGTGTTAATGGACTGCTCCACGAAACATAAGTGTAACTCTGTGAGATGAATTCACACATCACCAAGAAGTTTCTAAGAAAGCTTCTTTCTAGTTTTCATCTGTGGATATTTCCTTTGTCACCATAAGGTTCATTGCGCTATGAAGTATCTAATTGCAGATTTCCAGAAAACTGTGTTAACAAACTGATGACTGAGGAGAAACTTGTAACTCTGTGAGTTTCATTCACACACGACAATGCAGTTTCTCAGAAAGCTTCTCTTTAATTATTATGTGAGGATATTTCCTTTTTCACCATAGCCCTCAATGAGCTCCCAAATATACCTTTACAGAATCCACGACAACAGTGTTAGCAAACTGTTCCAAGAAGGGAAGGGGGAACTCTGTCTGATGAAGCCACACATCAGAAAGGAATTTCTCAGAAAGCTTCTCTTTAATTATTATGTGAGGATATTTCCTTTTTCACCATAGCCCTCAATGAGCTCCCTAATATAAATTTGCAGAATCCATGACAACAGTGGAAGCAAACGGTTCTAAGAAGGGAAGGTTGGAACTCTGTGTGATGAAGCCACAGATCAGATAGGAATCTCTCACAAAGCTTCTCTCTAGTTATTATGTGAGGATATTTCCTTTTTCACCATGGGCCCCTATTGGCTCCCAAATATCACTTTACAGATTCCACGAAAAGAGTGTTAGCAAACTGCTTCCTGAAGTCTAAGTTATAAGTCTGTGAGATGAACTCACAGATCAGAAAGAAGTTTATCACAAAGCTTCCTTCACGTTTTGAACGGATGAAATTTCCTTTATCAGCATAGGCCTCAATGCGATCCAAAGAAGCCATTCTCAGACTCCTCAAAGAGACTGTTAATGGACTGCTCCACAAAACATAAGTGTAACTCTGTGAGATGAATTCACACATCACCAAGAAGTTTCTAAGAAAGCTTCTTTCTAGTTTTCATCTGTGGATATTTCCTTTGTCACCGTAAGGTTCATTGCGCTATGAAGTATGTAATTGAAGATTTCCAGAAAACTGTGTTAACAAACTGATCACTGAGGAGAAACGTGTAACTCTGTGAGTTGCATTCACACATGGCAATGCAGTTTCTCTGAAAGCTTCTCTTTAATTATTATGTGAGGATATTTCCTTTTTCACCATAGCCCTCAATGAGCTCTCAAATATACCTTTGCAGAATCCATGACAACAGTGGTAGCAAACGTTTCTAAGAAGGCAACGGTGGAACTCTGTGTGATGAAGCCACCGATCAGTAAGGAATCTCTCAGAAATCTTCTCTCTAGTTATTATGTGAGGATATTTCCTTTTTCACCATGGGCCCCTATGGGATCTCAAATATCTCTTTACATATTCCACGAAAAGAGTTTTAGCAAACTGCTTCCTGAAGTCTAAGTGATAAGTCTGTGAGATGAAGTCACAGATAAAAAAAGTTTACCACAAAGCTTCCTTCATGTTTTGAATGAATGAAATTTCCGTTATCAGCATAGGCCTCAATGCGATCCAAAGAAGCCGTTCTCAGACTCCTCAAAGACAGTGTTAATGAACTGCTCCACAATACATAAGTTGTAACTCTGTGAGATGAATTCACACATCACCAAGAAGTTTCTAAGAAAGCTTCTTTCTAGTTTTCATCTGTGGATATTTCCTTTGTCACTGTAAGGTTCATTGCGCTATGAAGTATCTAATTGCAGATTTCCAGAAAACTGTGTTAACAAACTGATCACTGAGGAGAAACGTGTAACTCTGTGAGTTGCATTCACACATGGCAATGCAGTTTCTCAGAAAGCTTCTCTTTAGTTATTATGTGAGGATATTTCGTTTTTCACCATAGCCCTCAATGAGCTCCCAAATATACCTTTGCAGAATCCATGACAACAGTGTTAGGAAACTGTTGCAAGAAGGGAAGTGTGGAACTCTGTATGATGAAGCCACACATCAGAAAGGAATCTCTCAAAAGTTTCTCTCTAGTTATTAGGTGAGGATATTTTCTTCTTCACCATGGGCCCCTATGGGGTCCCAATTATCACTTTACAGATTCCACGAAAAGAGTGTTAGCAAACTGCTTCCTGAAGTCTAAGTTATAAGTCTGTGAGATGAACTCACAGATCAGAAAGACGTTTTTCAGAAAGCTTCTTTCACGTTTTGAACACATGAAATTTCCTTTATCAGCGCAGGCCTCAATTCGATCCAAGGAAGCCATTCTCAGAGGCCTCAAAGACAGTGTCAATAGACTGCTCCACGAAACATAAGTGTAACTCTGTGAGATGAATTCACACATCACCAAGAAGTTTCTAAGAAAGCTTCTTTCTAGTTTTCATCTGTGGATATTTCCTTTGTCACCGTAAGGTTCATTGCACTATGAAGTATCTAATTGCAGATTTCCAGAAAACTGTGTTAACAAACTGATCACTGAGGAGAAACCTGTATCTCTGTGAGTTGCATTCACACATGGCAATGCAGTTTCTCAGAAAGCTTCTCCTTAGTTATTATGTGAGGATATTTCCTTTTTCACCATAGCCCTCAATGAGCTCCCAAATATACCTTTACAGAATCCATGACAACAGTGGTAGCAAACGGTTCTAAGAAGGGAAGTGTGGAACTCTGTGTGATGAAGCCACAGATCAGAAAGGAATCTCTCAGAAATCTTCTCTCTAGTTATTATGTGAGGATATTTCCTTTTTCACCATGGGCCCCTATGGGCTCCCAAATATCACTTTACAGATTCCACGAAAAGAGTGTAAGCAAACGGCTTCCTGAAGTCTAAGTTATAAGTCCGTGAGATGAACTCACAGATCAGAAAGACGTTTCTCAGAAAGCTTCTTTCACGTTTTGAACCCATGAAATTTCCTTTATCAGCGTCGGCCTCAATGTGATCCAAAGAAGCCGTTCTCAGAGTCCTCAAAGACAGTGTTAATGGACTGCTCCACGAAACATAAGAGTAACTCTGTGAGATGAATTCACACATCACAAAGAATTTTCTAAGAAAGCTTCTTTCTAGTTTTCATCTGTGGATATTTCCTTTGTCACTGTAATGTTCATGGCGCTATGAAGTATCTAATTGCAGATTTCCAGAAAACTGTGTTAACAAACTGATCACTGAGGAGAAACGTGAAACTCTGTGAGTTGCATTCACACATGGCAATGCAGTTTCTCAGAAAGCTTCTCTTTAGTTATTATGTGGGGATATTTCCTTTTTCACCATAGCCCTCAATGAGCTCCCAAATATACCTTTGCAGAATCCATGACAACAGTGTTAGCAAACTGTTCCAAGAAGGGAAGGGTGGAACTCTGTATGATGAAGCCACACATCAGAAAGGAATCTCTCAGAAAGCTTCTCTCTAGTTATTAGGTGAGGATATTTCCTTTTTCAACATGGGCCCCTATGCGGTCCCAATTATCACTTTACAGATTCCACGAAAAGAGTGTTAGCAAACTGCTTCCTGAAGTCTAAGTTATAAGTCTGTGAGATGAACTCACAGATCAGAAAGACGTTTTTCAGAAAGCTTCTTTCACGTTTTGAACGCATGAAATTTCCTTTATCAGCGCAGGCCTCAATTCGATCCAAGGAAGCCATTCTCAGAGACCTCAAAGACAGGGTTAATGGACTGCTCCACGAAACATAAGTGTAACTCTGTGAGATGAATTCACACATCACCAAGAAGTTTCTATGAAAGCTTCTTTCTAGTTTTCATCTGTGGATATTTCCTTTGTCACCGTAAGTTTCATTGCACTATGAAGTATCTAATTGCAGATTTGCAGAAAACTGTGTTAACAAAATGATCACTGAGGCGAAACCTGTATCTCTGTGAGTTGCATTCACACATGGCAATGCAGTTTCTCAGAAAGCTTCACCTTAGTTATTATGTGAGGATATTTCCTTTTTCACCATAGCCTTCAATGAGCTCCCCGGTATACCTTTGCAGAATCCACCACAAAAGTGTTAGCAAACTGTTCCAAGAAGGGAAGGGGGGAACTCTGTCTGATGAAGCCACACATCAGAAAGGAATCTCTCAGAAAGCTTCTCTCTAGTTATTAGGTGAGGATATTTACTTTTTCACCATGGGCCCCGATGGGATCCCAAATATCACTTTACAGATTCCACGAAAAGAGTGTTAGCAAACTGCTTCCTGAAGTCTAAGTTATAGGTCTGGAGAGGAACTCACAGATCAGAAAGACGTTTCTCAGAAAGTTTCTTTCACGTTTTGAACGGAAGAAATTTTCTTTATCAGCGTAGGGCTCAATGCGATCCAAAGAAGCCGTTCTCAGATTCCTCAAAGACAGTGTTAATGGACTGCTCCAGGAAACATAAGTGTAACTCGGTGAGATGAATTCACACATCACCAAGAAGTTTCTAAGAAAACTTCTTTCTTGTTTTCATCTGTGGATATTTCCTTTTTCACCGTAAGGTTCATTGCGCTATGAAGTATCTAATTGCAGATTTCCAGAAAACTGTGTTAACAAACTGATCACTGAATAGAAACGTGTAACTCTGTGAGTTGCATTCACACATGGCAATGCAGTTTCTCAGAAAGCTTCTCTTTAATTATTACGTGAGGATATTTCCTTTTTCTCCATGGGCCCCTAAGGGCACCAATTATCACTTTACAGATTCCACGAAAAAAGTGTTAGCAATCTGCTTCCTGAAGTCTAAGTTACAAGTCTGTGAGATGAACTCACAGATCAAAAATACGTTTCTCAGAAAGCTTCTTTCACGTTTTGAACGGATGAAATTTCCTTTATCACCGTTGGCCTCAATGCGATCCAAGGAAGCCATTCTCAGAGACCTCAAAGACAGTGTTAATGGACTGCTCCACGAAACATAAGTGTAACTCTGTGAGATGAATTCACACATCACCAAGAAGTTTCTAAGTAAGCTTCTTTCTAGTTTTCATCTGTGGATATTTCCTTTGTCACCGTAAGGTTCATTGCGCTATGAAGTATCTAATTGCAGATTTCCAGAAAACTGTGTTAACAAACTGATCACTGAAGAGAAACGTGTAACTCTGTGAGTTGCATTCACACATGGCAATGCAGTTTCTCAGAAAGCTTCTCTTTAGTTATTATGTGAGGATATTTCCTTTTTCACCATAGCCCTCAATGAGCTCCCAAATGTACCTTTACAGAATCCACGATAAAAGTGTTAGAAAAATGTTCCAAGAAGGGAAGGGGGGAACTCTGTCTGATGAAGCCACACATCAGAAAGGAATCTCTCAGAAAGCTTCTCTCTAGTTATTAGGTGAGGATATTTCCTTTTTCACCATGGGCCCCGATGGGGTCCAAATTATCACTTTACAGATTCCACGAAAAGAGTGTTAGCAAACTGCTTCCTGAAGTTAAGTTATAAGTCTGTGAGATGAACTGACAGATCAGAAAGACGTTTCTCAGAAAGATTCTTTCACGTTTTGAACGCCTGAAATTTCCTTTATCAGCGTAGGCCTCAATGCGATCCAAAGACGCCGTTCTCAGATTCCTCAAAGAGAGTGTTAATGGACTGCTCCACGAAACATAAGTGTAACTCTGTGAGATGAATTCACACATCACCAAGAAGTTTCTAAGAAAGCTTCTTTCTAGTTTTCATCTGTGGATATTTCCTTTGTCACCATAAGGTTCATTGCGCTATGAAGTATCTAATTGCAGATTTCCAGAAAACTGTGTTAACAAACTGATGACTGAGGAGAAACTTGTAACTCTGTGAGTTGCATTCACACACGACAATGCAGTTTCTCAGAAAGCTTCTCTTTAATTATTATGTGAGGATATTTCCTTTTTCACCATAGCCCTCAATGAGCTCCCAAATATACCTTTACAGAATCCACGACAACAGTGTTAGCAAACTGTTCCAAGAAGGGAAGGGGGAACTCTGTCTGATGAAGCCACACATCAGAAAGGAATTTCTCAGAAAGCTTCTCTCTAGTTATTAGGTGAGGATATTTCCTTTTTCACCATGGGCCCCTATTGGCACCAATTATCACTTTACAGATTCCACGAAAAGAGTGTTAGCAAACTGCTTCCTGAAGTCTAAGTTATAAGTCTGTGAGATGAACTCACAGATCAGAAAGACGTTTCTCAGAAAGCTTCTTTCACGTTTTGAACGGATGAAATTTCCTTTATCAGCATAGGCCTCAATGCGATCCAAGGAAGCCATTCTCAGAGACCACAAAGATAGTGTTAATGGACTGCTCCACGAAACATAAGTGTGACTCTGTGAGATGAATTCACACATCACCAAGAAGTTTCTAAGAAAGCTTCTTTCTAGTTTTCATCTGTGGATATTTCCTTTGTCACCGTAAGGTTCATTGCACTATGAAGTATCTAATTGCAGATTTCCAGAAAACTGTGTTAACAAACTGATCACTGAAAAGAAACGTGTAACTCTGTGAGTTGCATTCACACATGGCAATGTAGTATCTCAGAAAGCTTCTCTTTCGTTATTATGTGAGGATATTTCCTTTTTCAGCATTGACCTCAATGAGCTCCCAAATGTACCCTTGCAGAATCCACCACAGCTGTGTTAGCAAACTGTTCCAAGAAGGGAAGGGGGGAACTCTGTGTGATGAAGCCACACATCAGAAAGTAATCTCTCAGAAAGCTTCTCTCTAGTTACTATATGCGGATATTTCCTTTTTCACCATGGGCCGCTATGGGCTCCCAAATATCACTTTACAGATTCCACGAAAAGAGTGTTAACAAACCGCTTCCTGAAGTCTAAATTATAAGTCTGTGAGATGAACTCACAGATCAGAAAGACGTTTCTCAGAAAGCTTCTTTCACGTTTTGAACGGATGAAATTTACTTTATAAGCGAAGGCCTCAATGCGATCCAAAGAAGCCGTTCTCAGATTCCTCAAAGACAGTGTTAATGGACTGCTCCACGAAACATAAGTGTAGCTCTGTGAGATGAATTCACACATCACCAAGAAGTTTCTAAGAAAGCTTCATTCTAGTTTTCATCTGTGGATATTTCCTTTGTCACCGTAAGGTTCATTGCGCTCTGAAGTATCTAATTGCAGATATCCAGAAAACTGTGTTAACAAACAGATCACTGAGGAGAAACGTGTAACTCTGTGTGTTGCATTCACACATGGCAATGCAGTTTCTCGGAAAGCTTCTCTTTAGTTATTATGTGAGGATATTTCCTTTTTCACCATAGCCCTCAATGAGCTCCCAAATATACCTTTGCAGAATCCACGACAACAGTATTAGCAAACTGTTCCAAGAAGTTAAGGGTGGAACTCTGTGTGATGAAGCCACACATCAGAAAGGAATGTCTCAGAAAGTTTCTCTCTAGTTATTAGGTGAGGATATTTCCTTTATCACCATGGGCCATTAGGGGCTCCCAAATATCACTTTACAGATTCCACGAAAAGAGTGTTAGCAAACTGCTTCCTGAAGTCTAAGTTATAAGTCGGTGAAATGAACTCACAGATCCCAAAGACGTTTCTCAGAAAGCTTCTGTCACGTTTTGAACGGATGAAATTTCCTTTATCAGCGTAGGCCTCAATACGATCCAAAGAAGCCATTCTCAGATTCCTCAAAGACAGTGTTAATGGACTGCTCCACAAAACATAAGTGTAACTCTGTGAGATGAATTCACACATCACCAAGAAGTTTCTAAGAAAGCTTCTTTCTAGTTTTCATCAGTGGATATTTCCTCTGTCACCGTAAGGTTCATTGCGCTATGAAGTATCTAATTGCAGATATCCAGAAAACCGTGTTAACAAACTGATCACTGAAGAGAAACTTGTAACTTTGTGAGTTGCATTCACGCATGGCAATGCAGTTTCTCAGAAAGCTTCTATTTAGTTCTTATGTGAGGATATTTCCTTTTTCACCATAGCCCTCAATGAGCTCCCAAATATACCTTTGCAGAATCCACGACAAGAGTGTTACCAAACTGTTCCTAGAAGGGAAGGGGGGAACTCTGTGTGATGAAGCCACACATCAGAAAGGAATCTCTCAGAAAGCTTCTCTCTATTTATTAGGTGAGGATATTTCCTTTTTCACCATGGGCCCCAATGGGCTCCCAAATATCACTTTACAGATTCCACGAAAAGAGTTTTAGCAAACTGCTTCCTGAAGTGTAAGTTATAAGTGTGAGATGAACTCACAGATCAGAAAGACGTTTCCCACAAAGCTTCTTTCACGTTTTGAACGGATGAAATTTCCTTTATCAGCGAAGGCCTCAATGCGATCCAAAGAAGCCGTTCTCAGATATCTGAAAGGCAGTGTTAATGGACTGCTCCACGAAACATAAGTGTAGCTCTGTGAGATGAATTCACAGATTACCAAGAAGTTTCTAAGAAAGCTTCTTTCTAGTATTCATCTGTGGATATTTCCTCTGTCACCGTAAGGTTCATTGTGCTATGAAGTATC
Organism: Rhinopithecus roxellana; assembly: GCF_007565055.1. Lineage (NCBI taxonomy): Eukaryota > Metazoa > Chordata > Mammalia > Primates > Cercopithecidae > Rhinopithecus > Rhinopithecus roxellana. The sequence continues at coordinate 89,099,948 of NC_044559.1, forward strand.
TAATTGCAGATATCCAGAAAACTGTGTTAAACTGATCACTGAACAGAAACGTGTATCTCTGTGAGTTGCATTCACATATGTCAATGCAGTTTCTCAGAAAGCTTCTCTTTAGTTATTATGTGAGGATATTTCCTTTTTCACCATAGCCCTCTATGAGCTCCCAAATATACCTTTACAGAATCCACGACAACAGTGTTAGCAAAGTGTTCCAAGAAGGGAAGTGGGGAACTCTGTGTGATGAAGCCACACATCAGAAAGGAATCTCTCAGAAAGCTTCTCTCTAGTTATTATGTGAGGATATTTCCTTTTTCACCATGGGCCCCTATGGGCTCCCAAATATCACTTTACAGATTCCACGAAAAGAGTGTTAGCAAACTGCTTCCTGAAGTCTAAGTTATAAGTGTGTGAGTCGGACTCACAGATCAGAAAGAAGTTTCTCAGAAATCTTCTTTCACGTTTTGCACGGATGAAATTTCCTTTATCAGCGAAGGCCTCAATGCGATCCAAAGACGCCGTTCTCAGATTCCTCAAAGACAGTGTTAATGGACTGCTCTACGAAACCTAAGTGTAACTCTGTGAGATGAATTCACACATTACCAAGAAGTTTCTAAGAAAGCTTCTTTCTAGTTTTCATCTGTGAATATTTTCTTTGTCACCGTAAGGTTCATTGCGCTATGAAGTATCTAATTGCAGATTTCCAGAAAACTGTGTTAACAAACTGATCACTGAAGAGAAACGTGTAACTCTGTGAGTTGCATTCACACATGGCAATGCAGTTTCTCGGAAAGCTTCTCTTTAGTTATTATGTGAGTATATTTCCTTTTTCACCATAGACCTCAATGAGCTCCCAAATATACCTTTGCAGAATCCACGACTGCAGTGTTAGCAAACTGTTCCAAGAAGGGAAGGGTGGAGCTCTGTGTGATGAAGCCACACATCAGAAAGGAATCTCTCAGAAAGCTTCTCTCTAGTTATTAGGTGAGGATATTTCCTTTTTCACCAAGGGCCCCTATGGGCTCCCAAATATCACTTTACAGGTTCCACGAAAAGAGTGTTAGCAAACTGCTTCCTGAAGTCGACGTTATAAGTTTGTGAGATGAACTCACAGAACCCAAAGACGTTTCTCAGAAAGCTTCTGTCACGTTTTGAAAGGATGAAATTTCCTTTATCAGTGAAGGCCTCAATACGATCCAAAGAAGCCGTTCTCAGATTCCTCAAAGACAGTGTTAATGGACTGCTCCACGAAACATAAGTGTAGCTTTGTGAGATGAATTCACACATCACCAAGAAGTTTCTAAGAAAGCTTCTTTCTAGTTTTCATCTGTGGATATTTCCTCTGTCACCGTAAGGTTCATTGCGCTCTGAAGTATCTAATTGCAGATTTCCAGAAAACTGTGTTAACAAACTGATCACAGAAGAGAAACGTGTAACTCTGTGAGTTGCATTCACACATGGCAATGCAGTTTCTCGGAAAGCTTCTCTTTAGTTATTATGTGAGGATATTTCCTTTTACACCATAGCCCTTAAATTTCTCCCAAATATACCTTTGCAGAATCCACGACAGCAGTGTTAGCAAACTGTTCCAAGAAAGGAAGGGTGGAACTCTGTGTGATGAAGCCACACATCAGAAAGGAATCTCTCAGAAAGCTTCTCTCTAGTTATTAGTTGAGGATATTTCCTTTTTCACCATGGGCCCCTATGGGCTCCCAAATATCACTTTACAGATTCCACGGAAAGAGTGTTAGCAAACTGCTTCCTGAAGTCTAAGTTATAAATCTTTGATATGAACTCACAGTTCAGGAAGAAGTTTCTCAGAAAGGTTCTTTCACGTTTTGAACGGATGAAATTTCCTTTATCAGCGTAGGCCTCAATGCGATCCAAAGAAGCCGTTCTCAGAGTCCTCAAAGACAGTGTTAATGGACTGCTCCACGAAACATAAGTGTAACTCTGTGAGATGAATTCACACAACACCAAGAAGTTTCTAAGAAAGTTTCTTTCTAGTTTTCATCTGAGGATGTTTCCTTTGTCACCGTTAGCTTCATTGCAGTAAGAAATATCCCATTGCAGATTTCCAGAAAACTGTATTAGCACACTGAACACTGACGAGAGAGGGGTAAATCTGTGAGTTGCATTCACACATCGCAATGCAGTTTCTCAGAAGGCTTCTTTCCAGTTTTCATCTGGGTCTATTTCCTTTTTCACTGTCGCCCTCAATGAGCTCCCAAATATCACTTTCCAGAACACAAGTTAACAGAGTTAGCAAACTGTTCCAAAAATGGAAGTGTGGGACTCCGTGTGATGAAGTCTCACATCAGAAAGCAATCTCTCAGAAAACTTCTCTCTAGTTATTATCTGAGGATATTTCGTTTTTCACCATGGGCCCCTATGGGCTCCCAAATCTCAATTTTCAGATTCCAGGAAGAGTGTGAGCAAACTGATTTCTGAGAACCAACCTATAACTCTGTGTGAGGAATTCACAGATCACCAAGAAGTTTCTCAGAAAGCTTCTTTCACGTTTTAAACTGATGATATTTCCTTTATCAGCGTAGGCCTCAATACGATCCAAAGATGTCTTCCCAGCTTCCTCAAAAACATTGTTAACGGACCTTTGCCTGAAACATAAGTGTAACGCTGTGAGATGAATTCACAGATCACCAAGAATTTTCTAAGAAGCTTCTTTCTAGTTTTCATCTCAGGATATTTCCTTTGTCATCGTAAGCTTCATTGCCTTCAGATATATCCCATTGCAGATTTCCAGAAAACTGTGTTAGCACCCTGAACACTGAAGAGAAAGGTGTAACGCTGTGAGTTGCATTCACACATCGAAATGCAGTTTCTCAGAAGGCTTCTTTCCAGTTTTCATCTGAGGATATTTCCTTTTTCAACATAGCCCTCAATGAGCTCACAAATATCACTTTGCAGAACACAAGATAACAAAGTTAGCAAACTGTACCAAGAAGGGAAGGGTGGAACAGTGTGTGATGAAGTCAGACATCAGAAAGCAATCTCTCAGAAAGCTTCTCTGTAGTTATTATCTGAGGATATTTCCTTTTTCACCATGGGCCCCTATGGGCTCCCAAATCTCACTTTGCAGATTACATGAAAAGAATGTTAGCAATCTGCTTCCTGAGAACTAAGCTGTAACTCTGTGAGAGGAATTCGCGGATCACAAAGAAGTTTCTCAGATAGCTTTTTTCATGTTTTGAACTGATGATATTTCCTTTATCAGCGTAGGCCTCAATGCTATCCGAAGAAGTCCCCAGGTTCCTCAAAAACAGTGATAGTGGACTGTTGCAGAAAACATAAGTGTAACTCTGTGAGAGGAAATCACACATCACCAAGAAGTTTCTAGGAAAGCTTCTTTCTAATTTTCAACTGAGGATATTTCCTTCGTCACCGTAAGATTCATTGCGTTCAGAAGTATCCCATTGCAGATTTCCAGAAAACTGTGTCAGCACATTGAACACTGAAGAGAAAGGTGTAACTCTGTGGGTTGCATTCACACATCGAAACGCAGTTTCTCAGAAGGCTTCTTTCCAGTTTTCCTCTGAGGATATTTCCTTTTTCACCATGGGCCCCTATGGCCTCCCAAATCCCACTTTGCAGATTCCACGAAAAGAGTGATAGCAAACTGCTTCCCGAGAACTAAGCTGTAACCCCGTGAGAGGAATTCACAGATCACAAAGAAGTTTCTCAGAAAGCTTCTTTCACGTTTTGAACTGATGATATTTCCTTTATCGGCGTAGGCCTCAATGCGATCCAAAGAAGTCCTTCTCAGGTTCCTCAAAAACAGTGATAATGGACTGTTGCAGGAAACATAAGGGTAACTCTGTGAGATGAATTCACATATCAACAAGAAGTTTCTAAGAAAGCTTCTTTCTTGTTTTCATGTGAGAATATTTCCTTTGTCACCATAAGCGTCACTGCGTTCGGAAGTATCCCATTGTATATCTCCAGAAAACTGTGTTAGCACACTGAACACTGAAGAGAAAGGTGAAACTCTGTGAGTTGCATTCGCACATCACAATGCAGTTTCTCAGAAGGCTTCTTTCCAGTTTTAATCTGAGGATATTTCCTTTTCCACCATAGCCCTCAATGAGCTCCCAAATATCACTTTGCAGAACACAAGATATCAGAGTTAGTAAACTGTTCCAAGAAGGGAAGGGTGGAACTCTGTGTGATGAAGTCACACATCAAAAAGCAATCTCTCAGTAAACTTCTCTGTAGTTATTATCTGAGGATATTTCCTTTTTCACCATGCGCCCCTATGGGCTCCCAAATCTCACTTTGCACATTCCAGGAAAAGAGTGTTAGCAAACTGCTTCCGGAGAACTAAGCTGTAACTCTGTGAGTGGAATTCACAGATCACAAAGAAGTTTCTCAGAAAGCTTCTTTCACGTTTTCAACTGATGATATTTTATTTCTCAGTGTAGGCCTCGATACGATCCAAAGTATTCCTTCTCAGGTACCTGAAAAACAGTGATAATGGATTGTTCCAGGAAAAATAAGTGTAACTCTGTGAGATGAATTCACTCATCACCGAGAAGTTTCTAGGAGAGCTTCTTTCTAGTTTTCATCTAGGATATTTCTTTTGTCACCGTAAGCTTCATTGCGTTCAGAAATATTCCATTGCAGATTTCCAGAAAACAATGTAAGCACACTGAACACTGAAGAGAAACGTGTAACTCCTTGAGTTGCATTCACACATCGCAATGCAGTTTCTCAGAAGGCTTCTTTCCAGTTTTGATCTGAGGATATTTCCTTTTTCGACATAACCCTCAATGAGCTCCGAAATATCACTTTGCAGAACCCAACAAAACAGAATGAGCAAACTGGTCCAAGAAGGGAAAGGTGGAACGGTGTGTTATGAAGTCACACATCAGAAAGCAATCTCTTTGTAACCTTCTCTGTAGTAATTATCTGATGATATTTCCTTTTTCACCATGGGCCACTATGGGCTCCGTAATCTCACTTTACAGATTCCACGAAAAGAGTGTTAGCAAACCGCTTCCTGAGAACTAAGCTGTAACTCCGTGATAGTAATTCACAGATCACAAAGAAGTTTCTCAAAAAGCTTCTTTCACGTTTTGAACAGATGATATTTCCTTTATCAGCGAAGGGAGCAATGTGATATAAATAAGTCCTTCTCAGGTCCCTCAAAAACACTGATAATGGACTGTTGCCTGAAACCTAAGTGCAACTCTGTGAGACAGACGATTTCAGAGATCACCAATAAGTTTCAAAGAAAGCTTCTTTCTAGATTTCATCTGAGGATATTTCCTTTGTCACCCTAAGCGTCATTGGTTTAAGAAGTATCCCAATGCAGATTTCCAGAAAACTGTGTTAGCAAACTGAACACTGAAGTGAATCGTGTAACTCTGTGAGTTGCATTATCCCATCGCAATGCAGTTTCTCAGAAGGCTTCTTTCCAGTTTTCATGTGAGGATATTTCCTTCTTCAACATAGCCCTCAATGAGCTCCCAAATATCACTTTGCCCAACCCAACACAACAGAGTTAGGAAGCTGTTCCAAGAAGGGACGGGTGGAACTCTGTGTGATGAAGTCACACATCAGAAAGCAATCTCTCAGTAAGCTTCTCTCTAGTTATTGTCTGAGGATATTTCCTATTTCACCTTGGGCCCCTAAGGGCTCCCAAATCTCACTTTGTAGATTCCACGAAAAGAGTGTTAAGAAACTGCTTCCTGAGACCGAAGCTGTAACTCTGTGATAGGAATTCAAAGATCACAAAGAAGTTTCTCAGAAAGCTTCTTTCACGTTGTGAACTGATGATATTTTTTTGTCAGCGTAGGCCTCATTGCGATAAAAAGAATTCCTTCTCAGGTTTTCAATAACAGCGATAATGGACTGTTGCAGGAAACATAAGTGTAACTCTGTGAGATGAAATCACACATCAACAAGAAGTTTCTACGAAAGCTTCTTTCTAGTTTTCAACTGAGGATATTTCCTTTTCCACCGTAAACTTCATTGCGTTCAGAAGTATCCCATTGCAGATTTCCAGAAAACTCTGTTAGCACACTGAGCACTGAAGAGAAAGGTGTAACTCTGTAACTTGCATTCACACATCACAATGCAGTTTCTCAGAAGGCCTCTTTCCAGTTTTCATCTGAGGATATTTTCTTTTTCACCATAGCCCTAAATGAGCTCCCAAATACCACTTTGCTGAACACAAGATAACAGAGTTAGCCAACTGTTCCAAGAAGGGAAGGGTGGAACTCTGTGTGATGAAGTCACACATCAGAAAGCATTCTCTCAGAAAGCTTCTCTCTAGTTATTATCTGAGGATATTTCCTATTTCACCATGGGCCCCTATGGGCTCCCAAATCTCACTTTGCAGATTCCACGAAAAGAGTGTTAGCAAACTGCTTCCTGAGGACTAAGCTGTAACTCTGTGAGAGGAATTCAAAGATCAGAAAGAAGTTTCTCAGAAAACCTTTTTACGTTTTGAACTGATGATATTTCCTTTATCAGCGTAGGCCTCAATGCGATCCAAAATATTCCTTCTCAGGTACCTCAATAACAGTGTTAATGGACTGTTGCAGGAAACATAAGTGTAGCTCTGTGGGATGAATTCACACATCTCCAAGAAGTTTCTAAGAAAACCTCTTTCTTGTTTTCATCTGAGGATATGGATAAATCCTTTGTCACAATAAGCTTCATTGCGTTCAGAAGTATCCCACTGAAGATTTCCAGAAAATTGTGTTAGCACACTGAACACTGAAGAGAAAGGTGTAACATTGTGAGTTGCATTCAGACATGTAAATGCAGTTTCTCAAAAGGCTTCTTGCCAGTTTTCATCTGAGGATATTTCCTTTTCACCATAGCCCACAATGGGCTCCGAAATATCACTTTGAAGAACACAAGATAACAGAGTTAGCAAACTGTTCCATGAGGGGAAGGGTGGAACTCTGTGTGATGAAGTCAAACATCAGAAAGGAATCTCTCTGTAAGCTTCTCTCTAGCTATTATCTGAGGATATTTCCTTTTTCACCATGGGCCCCTATGGGCTGCCAAATCTCACTTTGCAGATTCCACGAAAAGAGTGTTTGCAAACTGCTTCCGTAGAATTAAGCTGTAACTCTGTGGGAGGAATTCACAGATCACAAAGAAGTTTCTCAGAAAGCTTCTTTCACGTTGTGAACTGATGATACTTCTTTTGTCAGCGTAGGCCTCATTGCGATAAAAAGAATTCCTTCTCAGGTTTTCAATAACAGCGATAATGGACTGTTGCAGGAAACATAAGTGTAACTCTGTGAGATGAAATCACACATCAACAAGAAGTTTCTACGAAAGCTTCTTTCTAGTTTTCATCTGAGGATATTTCCTTTTTCACCGTAAACTTCATTGCGTTCAGAAGTATCCCATTGCAGATTTCCAGAAAACTCTGTTAGCACACTGAGCACTGAAGAGAAAGGTGTAACTCTGTAATTTGCATTCACACATCACAATGCAGTTTCTCAGAAGGCCTCTTTCCAGTTTTCATCTGAGGATATTTTCTTTTTCACCATAGCCCTAAATGAGCTCCCAAATACCACTTTGCTGAACACAAGATAACAGAGTTAGCAAACTGTTCCAAGAAGGGAAGGGTGGAACTCTGTGTGATGAAGTCACACATCAGAAAGCAATCTCTCAGAAAGCTTCTCTCTAGTTATTATCTGAGGAGATATCCATTTTCACCATGGGCTCCGATGGGCTCCCAAATCTCACTTTGCAGATTCCACGAAAACAGTGTTAGAAAACTGCTTACTGAGATCTAAGCTGTAACTCTGTGGGAGGAATTCACAGATCACAAAGAAGTTTCTCAGAGAGCTTCTTTCACGTTTTGGACTGATGATACTTGATTTATCAGCATAGGGCTCAATGCGATCCAAAGTATTCCTTCTCAGTTACCTCAAAAACAGTGATAATGGACTGTTGCAGGAAACATAAGTGAAACTGTGTAAGATGAATTCACACATCACCAACAAGTTTTGTGAGGAAGCTTCTTTCTAGTTTTCACCTGAGGATATTTCCTTTGTCACCATAAGCTGCATTGCGTTCAGAAGTATCCCATTGCAGATTTCCAGAAAACTGTGTTAGCACACTGAACACTGAAGAGAAAGGGTTAACTCTGTGAGTTGCATTCACACTTCGAAATGCAGTTTCTCAGAAGGCTTCTTTCCAGTTTTCATCTGAGGATATTTCCTTTTTCACCATAGCCCTCAATGAGCTCCCAAATATCACTTTGCAGGACACACAATAACAGAGTTAGCAAACTGTTCCAAGAAGGGAAATGTGGAACTCTGTGTGATTAAGTCACACATCAGAAAGCAATCTCTCAGAAAGCTTCTCTCCAGTTATTATCTGAGGATATTTCCTTTTTCACCATGGTCCCCTAAGAGCACCCAAATCTCACTTTGCAGATTCCACGAAAAGAGTGTTAACAAACCGCTTCCTTAGAACTAAGCTGTAACTCTGTGAGAGGAATTCACAGATCACAAAGAGGTTTCTCAGAAAGCTTCTTTCACGTTTTGAAGTGAGGATAATTCCGTTATCAGCGTAGGCCTCAATGCAATCCAAAGAAGTCCTTCTCAGGTACCTCAAAAACAGTGATAAGGGATTGTTGCACGAAACATAAGTGTAACTCTGTGAGATGAATTCACACTTCACCAAGAAGTTTCTAGGAAAGCTTCCTTCTATTTTTCAACTGAGGATATTTCGTTTGTTACCTTATTTTTCATTGCGTTCAGAAGTATCCCATTGCAGATTTCCAGAAAACTGTGTTAGCACACTGAACACTGAAGAGATTGGTGTAATTCTGTGAGTTGCATTCACACATCGCAGTGCAGTTTCTGAGAAGGCTTCTTTCCAGTTTTCATCTGAGGATATTTCCTTTTTCGCCATAGACAGCAATGAGCTCCCAAATATCAATTTGCAGAACACCAGATAACAGAAGTTAGCAAACTTTTCCAAGAAGAGAAGGGTGGAACTCTGTGTGATGAAGTCACACATCAGAAAGCAATCTCTCAGAAAGCTTCTCTCTAGTTATTATCTGAGGATATTTCCTTTTTCAGCATGGGCCCCTATGGGCTCAAAAAACTCACATTGCAGATTCCACGAAAACAGTGTTAGCAAAATGCTTCCTGAGAACTAATCTGCAACTCTGTGAGAGGAATTCACAAATCACAAAGAAGTTTCTCAGAAAGCTTCTTTCCCGTTTTTAACTGATGATATTTCCTTTATCAGAGTACGCCTCAAAGCGATCGAAAGAAGTCCTTCTCAGGTTCCTCAAAAACAGTGATAAGGGACTTTTGCAGGAATCACGAGTGTAACTCTGTGAGACGAATTGCCACATCACTAAGAAGTTTCTAGGAAAGCTTCTTTCTAGTTTTCATCTGAGGATATTTCCTTTGCCACCGTACGCTTCATTGCGTTCAGAAGTATCCCACTGCAGATTTCCAGAAAACTGTGTTAGCACACTGAACACTGAAGAGGAAGTTGTAACTCTGTGAGTTGCATTCACACTTCACAATGCAGTTTCTCAGAAGGCTTCTTTCCAGTTTTCATCTGAGGATATTTCCTTTTCCACCTTAGCCCTCAATGAGCTCCCAAATATCACTTTGAAGAACACAAGATAACAAAGTTAAAAAGCTGTTCCAAGAAGGGAAGGGTGGAACTCTGTAAGGAAGTCACACAACAGAAAGCAATCCCTCAGAAATCTTCTCTCTAGTTATTATCTGAGGATATTATTTCTTTTTCCTCCATGGGCCCCTATGTGCTCCCAAGTCTCACTTTGCAGATTCCATGAAAAGAGGGTTGGCAAACTGCTTCCTGAGAACTAAGCTGTAACTCTGTGAGGGGAATTCACAGATCACAAAGAAGTTTCTCAGAAAGCTTCTTTCACGTTTTGAACTGATGATATTTCCCTCATCAGCGTAGGCCTCAATGCGATCCAAAGAAGTCCTTCTCAGGTTCCTCAAAAACAGTGATAAAGGACTGTTGCAGGAAACATAAGTGTTACTCTGTGAGATGAATTCACACATCACCAAGAAGGTTCTAGGAACGCTTCTTTCTAGTTTTCATCTGAGGATATTTCCTTTGTCACCATAAGTTTCATTCTGTTCAGAAGTATCCCTTTGCAGATTTCCAAAAAGCTGTGTTAGCACACTGAACACTGAACAGAAAGGGGTAACTCTGTGAGTTGCATTCACACATCGCAATGCAGTTTCTCAAAAGGCTTCTTTCCAGGTTTCATCTGAGGATATTTCCTCTTTCAGATAGCCCTCAATGAGCTCCCAAATATCACTTTGCAGAACACAAGATAACAGAGTTAGCAAACTGTTCAGAGAAGGGAGGGGTGCAACTCTGTGTGATGAAGTCACACATCAGAATGTAATCTCTCTGATAGCTTGACTTTAGTTATTATCTGAGGATATTTCCTTCTTCACCATGGGCCCCTATGGGCTCCCAAATCTCACTTTGCAGATTCCACGAAAGGAGTGTTAGCAAACTGCTTCCTGAGAATTAAGCTCTAACTCTCTTAGAGGAATTCACAGATCACAAAGGAGTTTCTCAGAAGGCTTCTTTCACGTTTTAAACTGATGATATTTCCTTTATCAGCGTAGGCCTCAGTGCGATCCAAAGAGGTCCCTCTCAGGTTCCTCAAAAACAGTGATAATGTACTGTTGCAGGAAACATAAGTGTAACTCTGTGAGATGAATTCCCACATCACCAAGAAGTTTCTAGGAAAGTTTCTTTCTAGTTTTCATCTGAGGATATTTCCTTTGTCTCCCTAAGCTTCGTTGCGTTCAGAATTATCCCATTGAAGATTTCCAGAAAACTGTGTTAGCACACTGAACAATGAAGAGAAAGGTGTAACTCTGTGTGTTCCATTCACACATCGTCATGCCGTTTCTCAGACGGCTTCTTTCCAGTTTTCATCTGAGGATATTTCCTTTTTCAAAATAGCCCTCAATGAGCTCCCAAATATCACTTTGCAGAACACAAGATAACAGAGTTAGCAAACTGTTCCAAGAAGGGAAGGGTGGAACTCTGTGTGATGAAGTCACACATCAGAAAGCTATCTCTCAGAAAGCTTCTCTCTAACGATTAAATGAGGATATTTCCTTTTTCACCATGGGCCCCTCTGGGCTCCCAAATCTCACGTTGCATATTCCACGAAAAGTGTGTTAGCACACAGCTCCTGAGAACTAAGCTGTAACTCTGTGAGAGGAATTCACAGAGCACAAAGACGTTTCTCAGAAAGCTTCTTTCACGTTTTGAACTGATGATATTACCTTTATTAGCGTAAGCCTCAATGCGATCCAAAGAAGTCCTTCTCAGTTTCCTCAAAAGCAGTGATAATGGACTGGTGAAGGAAACATAAGTGTAAATCTGTGAGATGGATTCACACATCACCAAGAGGTTTCTAGGAAAGCTTCTTTCCAGTTTTCAACTGAGGATATTTCCTTTGTCACCGTAAGGTTCATTACGTTCAGAAGTATCCCATTGCAGATTTCCAGAAAACTGTGTCAGCAAACTGAACACTGAAGAGAAACGTGTAACTCTGTGAGTTGCCTTCACACATCTCCATTCAGTTTCTCAGAAGGCTTATTTCCAGTTTTGATCTGAGGATATTTCCTTTTTCAACATAGCCCTCAATGAGCTCCCAAATATCACTTTGCAGAACACAGGATAAAAGAGTTAGCAAACTTTTAAAAGAAGAAACGGTGGAACTCTGTGTGATGAAGTCACACATCAGAAAGCAATCTCTCAGAAAGTTTCTCTTTAGTTATTATCTGAAGATATTTCCTTTTTCACCATGGGCCCATATGGGCTCCCAAATTTCACTTTGCAGATTCCAAGAAGAGAGTGTTAGCAAACTGCTTCCTGAGAAGTAAGCTGCAACTCTGTGAGAGGAATTCACAGATCACAAACAAGTTTCTCAGAAAGCTCCTTTCACGTTTTGAACTGATGATATTTCCTCTATCAGCGTAGGCCTCAATGCGATCCAAAGAAGTCCTTCTCAGGCTCCTCTGAAACAGTAATAATGGTCTCTTGCAGGAAACATAAGTGTAACTCTGTGAGATGAATTCCCACATCACCAAGAAGTTTTTTAAGAAAGATTCTTTCTAGTTTTCAACTGAGGATATTGCCGTTGTCACCATAAGCTTCATTGCGTTCAGAATCATGCCATTGCAGATTTCAAGAAAATTGTGTTAGCACACTGAACACTGAAGAGAAAGGTGTCACTCTGTGAGTTGCATTCACACATCGCAATGCAGTTTCTCAGAAGGCTTCTTTCCAGTTTTCATATGAGGATATTTCCTTTTTCACCATAGCCCTCGATGAGCTCACAAATATCAATTTGCAGAACACAGGATAAAAGATTAACAAACTTTTAAAAGAAGAAACGGTGGAACTCTGTGTGATGAAGTCACACATCAGAAAGTAATCTCTCTGAAAGCTTCTCTCTAGTTTTTATCTGAGGATATTTCCTTTTTCAAGATGGGCCACGATGGGCTCCCAAATCTCACTTTGCAGATTCAACGAAAAGAGTGTTAGCAAATTTCTTCCCGTGAACAAAGCTGTAACTCTGTGAGACGAATTCACAGATCAAAAAGAAGTTTCTCAGAAAGCTTCTTTCACGTTTTGAACTGATGATATTTTATTTCTCAGTGTAGGCCTCAATGCGATCCAAAGAAGTCCTTCTCAGGTTCCTCAAAAACAGTCATAATGGACTGTGGCAGGAAACAGAAGTGTAACTCTGTGCGATGAATTCACACATCACCAAGAAGTTTCTAAGAAAGCTTCTTTCTAGTTTTCATCTGAGGATATTTCCTTTGTCACCATAAGCTTCATTGCGTTCAGAAGTATCCCATTGCAGATTTCCAGAAAACTGTGTCAGCAAACTCAACACTGAAGACAAAAGTGTAACTCCGTGAGTTGCATTCACACATCGCAATGCAGTTTCTCAGAAGGCTTCTTTCCAGTTTTCATCTGAGGATATTTCCTTTTCCACCACAGACCTCAATGAGCTCCCAAATATCACTTTGCCGAACACAAGATAACAGAGTTGGCAAACTGTTCCAAGAAGGGAAGGGTGGAAGTCTGTGTGATGAAGTCACACTTCAGAATGCAATCTCTCAGTAAGCTTATCTGTAGTTATTATCTAAGGATATTTCCTTTTTCACCATGGGCCCCTAAGAGCTCCCAAATCTCACTTTGAAGATTCCACGAAAACAGTGTTAGCAAATGGCTTCCTGAGTACCTAGCTGTAACTCTGTGAGAGGAGTTCACAGATAACAAATAAGTTTCTCAGAAAGCTTCCTTTACGTTTTGAACTGATGATATTTCCTTTATAAGCATAGGCCTCAATATGAACCAAAGAAGTCCTTCTCAGCTTCCTCAAAAACTTTGGTAACGGACGGTTGCCTGAAACATAAGTGTAACGCTCTGAGATGAATTCACAGATCACCAAAACTTTCTAAGAAGGTTCTTTGTAGTTTTCTTCTGAGGATATTTCCCTTTCAACATAAGCTTCATTGAGTTCAGAAGAATCGAATTGAAGATTTCCAGAAAACTGTGTTAGCACACTGAACACTGAAGAGAAAGGTGTAACACTGTGACTTGCATTCACACATCGTAATGCAGTTTCTCAGAAGGATTCCGTTCAGTTTTCATCTGAGGATATTACCTTTTTCACCATAGCCCTCAATGAGCTCCCAAATATCACTTTGCAGAAAACAAGATAACACAGTTAGCAAAACGTTCCAAAAAAGCAAGGGTGGAACTCTGTGATGAAGTCACACATCAGAAAGCAATGTCTCAGAAAGCTTCTCTCTAGTTATTATCTAAGGATATTTCCTTTTTCACCATGGGCCCCTAAGAGCTCCCAAATCTCACTTTGAAGATTCCACGAAAACAGTGTTAGCAAATGGCTTCCTGAGTACCTAGCTGTAACTCTGTGAGAGGAGTTCACAGATAACAAATAAGTTTCTCAGAAAGCTTCCTTTACGTTTTGAACTGATGATATTTCCTTTATAAGCATAGGCCTCAATATGAACCAAAGAAGTCCTTCTCAGCTTCCTCAACAACTTTGGTAACGGACGGTTGCCTGAAACATAAGTGTAACGCTCTGAGATGAATTCACAGATCACCAAAACTTTCTAAGAAGGTTCTTTGTAGTTTTCTTCTGAGGATATTTCCCTTTCAACGTAAGCTTCATTGAGTTCAGAAGAATCGAATTGAAGATTTCCAGAAAACTGTGTTAGCACACTGAACACTGAAGAGAAAGGTGTAACACTGTGACTTGCATTCACACATCGTAATGCAGTTTCTCAGAAGGATTCCGTTCAGTTTTCATCTGAGGATATTACCTTTTTCACCATAGCCCTCAATGAGCTCCCAAATATCACTTTGCAGAAAACAAGATAACACAGTTAGCAAAACGTTCCAAAAAAGCAAGGGTGGAACTCTGTGATGAAGTCACACATCAGAAAGCAATGTCTCAGAAAGCTTCTCTCTAGTTATTATCTGAGGATATTTCCTTTTTCACCATTGGCCCCGATGGTCTCTCAAATCTCACTTTGCAGATTCCACGAAAAGAGTATTAGCAAACTGCTTCTGGAGAAGAAAGCTGTAACTGTGAGAGAGTAATTCACAGATCACAAAGAAGTTTGTGAGAAAGCTTCTTTCCCATTTTGTACTGATGATATTTTATTTATCAGCGTAGGCCTCAATGCGATCAAAGAAGTCCTTCTCAGGTTCCTCAAAAACAGTGATAATGGACTGTGGCAGGAAACAGAAGTGTAACTCTGTGAGATGAATTCACACATCACGAAGAAGTTTCTAAGAAAGCTTCCTTCCAGTTTTCACCTGAGGATATTTCCCTTGTCACCGTAAGCTTCATGGCGTTCAGAAGTATCCTATTGCAGATTTCCAGAAAACTGTGTTAGAACACTGAACACTGAAGAGAAACGTGCAACTCTCTGACTTGCATGCAAACATCGCAATGCAGTTTCTCAGAAGGCTTCTTTCCAATTTTCATCTGAGGATATTTCCTTTTTCACCATAGCCCTCAATGAGCTCCCAAATATCACTTTGACGAACACAAGATAACAGAGTAAGCAAACTGTTCCGAGAAGGGAAGGGTGGAACTCTGTGTGATGAAGTCACACATCAGAGGGCAATCTCTCAGAAAGATTATCTCTAGTTATTATCTGAGGACACTTCCTTTTTCACCATGGGCCCCTAGGGGCTCCCAAATCTCACTTTGCAGATTCCACGAAAAGAGTGTTAGCAAACTGCTTCCTGAGAACTAAGCTGTAATTCTGTGAGAGGTTTTCACAGATCACAAAGAAGTTTCTCAGAAAGCTTCTTTCACGTTTTGAACTGATGATATTTCCTTTATCAGCGTAGGCCTCAATGCGATCCAAAGAAGTCCTTCTCAGGTACCTCAAAAACAGTGATAATGGGCCATTGCAGGAAACATAAGTGTAACTCTGTGAGATGATTTCAGACATCACCAAGAAGTTTCTAAGAAAGCTTCTTTCTAGTTTTCATCTGAGGATATTTCCTTTGTCACCGTAAGCCTCATTGCGTTCAGAAGTATCCCATTACAGATTTCCAGAAAACTGTGTAAGCACATGAACACTGAAGAGAAAGGTGTAACTCTGTGAGTTGCATTCACACATCGCAATGCAGTTTCTCAGCAGGCTTCTTTCCAGTTTTCATCTGATGATATTCCCTTTTCCACCATAGCCCTCAATGAGTTTCCAAATATCACTTGCCGAACACAAGAAAACAGAGTTAGCAATCTGTTCCAAGAAGGGAAGGGTGGAACTCTGTGTGATGAAGTCACACATCAGAAAGCAATCTCTCAGAAAGCATCTCTCTCGTTATTATCTGAGGATATTTCCTTTTTCACCATGGGCCCCTATGGGCTCCCATATCTCTCTTTGCAGATTCCACGAAAAGAGTGTTAGCAAACTGCTTCCTGAGAACTAAGCTGTAATTCTGTGAGAGGTTTTCACAGATCACAAAGAAGTTTCTCAGAAAGCTTCTTTCACGTTTTGAACTGATGATATTTCCTTTATCAGCGTAGGCCTCAATGCGATCCAAAGAAGTCCTTCTCAGGTACCTCAAAAACAGTGATAATGGGCCATTGCAGGAAACATAAGTGTAACTCTGTGAGATGATTTCAGACATCACCAAGAAGTTTCTAAGAAAGCTTCTTTCTAGTTTTCATCTGAGGATATTTCCTTTGTCACCGTAAGCCTCATTGCGTTCAGAACTATCCCATTACAGATTTCCAGAAAACTGTGTAAGCACATGAACACTGAAGAGAAAGGTGTAACTCTGTGAGTTGCATTCACACATCGCAATGCAGTTTCTCAGCAGGCTTCTTTCCAGTTTTCATCTGATGATATTCCCTTTTCCACCCTAGCCCTCAATGAGTTTCCAAATATCACTTGCCGAACACAAGAAAACAGAGTTAGCAATCTGTTCCAAGAAGGGAAGGGTGGAACTCTGTGTGATGAAGTCACACATCAGAAAGCAATCTCTCAGAAAGCATCTCTCTCGTTATTATCTGAGGATATTTCCTTTTTCACCATGGGCCCCTGTGGGCTCCCATATCTCTCTTTGCAGATTCCACGAAAAGAGTGTTAGCAAACTCCTTCCTGAGAACTAAGCTGTAACTCTGTGAGAGGAATTCAAAGACCACAAAGAAGTTTCTGAGAAAGCTTCTTTCACGTTTTGACCTGAAGATATTTCCTTTATCAGCGTAGGTCTCAATGCGATCCAAAAAAGTCCTTCTCAGGTTCCTCAAAAACAGTGATAATGGACTGTTGCAGGAATCATAAGTGTAACTCTGTGAGATGAATTCCCAGATCCCCAAGAGGTTTCTAAGAAGATTCCCTCTAGTTTTAATCTGAGGATATTTCCTTTGTCACTGAAAGCTTCATTGCGTTCAGAAGTATCCCATTGCAGATTTCCGGAAAGCTGTGTTAGCAAACTGAACACTGAAGAGAAAGGTGTAACTCAGCGAGTTGCATTCACACATGGCAATGCAGTTTCTGAGAAGGCTTCTTTCCAGTTTTCATCTGAGGATATTTCCTTTTTCACCATAGCCCTCAATCAGCTCCCAAATATCACTTTGCTGAACCCAACACAACAGAGTGAGTAAACTGTTCCAAGAAGGGAAGGTTGGAACTCTGTGTGATGAAGTCACACATCAGAAAGCAATCTCTCTGAAACCTTCTCTCTAGTTATTATCTGAGGATATTTCCTTTTCCACAGGAGCTCCGACGGGCTCCCAAATCTCACTTTGCAGATTCCACGAAAAGAGAGTTAACAAACTGCTTCCTGAGAACTAAGCTGTAACTATGTGAGAGGAATGTACAGATCACAAAGTAGTTTCTCAGAAAGCTTCTTTCACATTTTGAACTGATGATAATTCCTTTATCAGCGTAGACATCAAAGCCATTCAAAGAAATACTTCTCAGTTTCCTCAGAAAGAGTGAATGGACTGTTGCAGGAAACATAAGTGTAACTCTGTGAGATGATTTCACACATCACCAAGAAGTTTCTAGGAAACCTTCTTTCTAATTTTCAACTGAAGATATTTACTTTGTCTCCGTAAGCTTCATTGCGTTCAGAAGTATCCCATTGCAGATATCCAGAATACTGTGCTAGGACAAAGAACACTGAGGGAAAGGTGTAACTCTGTGAGTTACATTCACATATCACAATGCATTTTCTCAGAAGGCTTCTTTCCAGTTTTCATCTGAGGATATTTCCTTTTTCACGATAGCCCTAAATGATTTCCCAAATATTACTTTGGAGAACACAAGATAATGGAGTTAGCAAAGTTTTCCAAGAAGGGAAGGGTGGAACTCTGTGTGATTAAGTCACACATCAGAAAGCAATCTCTCAGAAAGCTTCTCTCTACTTATTATCTGAGGATGTTTCCTTTTTCACTGTGGGATCCTCTGGGCTCCCAATTCTCATTTTGCAGATTCCACGCAAACAGTGTTAGCAAACTGCTTCCTGAGAACCAGGGTTTAACTCTGTAAGAGGAATTCACAGATCACAAAGTAGTTTCTCATAAACCTTCTTTCACGTTCTGAACAGATGATATTTTATTTATCAGCGTAGGCCTCAATGCGATCCAAAGTATTCCTTCTCAGGTACCTCAAATACAGTGATAATGGATTGTTGAAGGATACTTAAGTGTAACTCTATGAGATGAATTCACACATCACCAAGAAGTTTCTAAGAAACTTCTTTCTATTTTTCGTCTGAGGATATTTCCTTTGTCACTGTAAGCTTCATGGCGTTCAGAAGTATCCCATTGCAGATTTCCAAAACAACTGTGTTAGCACACTGAACACTGAAGAGAGAGGTGTAACTCTGTGAGTTGCATTCACACATCGCAATGCAGTTTCTCAGAAGGCTTCTTTCCAGTTTTCTTCTGAGGTTATTTCCTTTTTCACCATAGCCCTCAATGAGCTTCCAAATATCACTTTGCAGAACACAAGATAACAGAGTTAGCAAACAGATCCAAGAAGGGAACGGTGGAACTCTGTGGGATGAAGTCACACATCAGAAAGCAATCCCTCAGAAAGCTTCTCTCTACTTATTATCTGAGGATATATCTTTTTCACCATGGGCCCCATGGGCTCCCAAATCTCTCTTTGCGGATTCCTCGAAAAGAGTGTTAGCAAACTGCTTCCTGAGAACTAAGCTGTAACTTTGTGAGAGGAATTCACAGATCACAAAGAAGTTTCTCAGAAAACTTCTTTCGCGTTTTGAACTGATGATATTTCCTTTATCAGGCTAGGCCTCAATTCGATCCAAAGAAGTCCTTCTCAGGTTCCCAAAAACAGTGATTACGGACTGTTGCAGGACACATAACTGTAACTCTGTGATGTGAATTCACATATCACCAAGAAGTTTCTAGGACAGCTTCTTTCTAGATTTCAACTGAGGATATTTCCTTTGTCACAGTGAGCTTCAATGCGTTCAGAAGTATCCCATTGCAGATTTCCAGAAAACTGTGTCAGCACACTGAACACTGTAGAGAAAGGTGTAACTCTGTGAGCTGCATTCACACATCGCAATGCAGTTTCTCAGAAGGCTTCTTTCCAGTTTTCATCTGAGGATATTTCCTTTTTCACCATAGCTGTTGATGAGCTCCCAATAATCACTTTGCAGAACACAAGATAACAGAGTTAGCAAACTCTTCCAAGAAGGGAAGGATGGAACTCTGTGTGATGAAGTCACACATCAGTAAGCCATCTCTCAGTAAGCTTCTCTGAAGTTATTATCTGAGGATATTTCCTTTTTCCTCATGCGCCCCTAAGGGCTCCCAAATCTCACTTTGCAGATTCCACGAAAAGAGTGATAGGAAACTGCTTCCTGAGAACTAAGCTGTACCTCTGTGAGAGGAATTCTCAGATCACAAAGAAGTTTCTCAGAAAGCTTCTTTCACGTTTTGAACTGATGATATTACCTTTATTAGCGTAGGCCTCAATGCGATCCAAAGAAGTCCTTCTCAGTTTCCTCAAAAGCAGTGATAATGGACTGGGGAAGGAAACATAAGTGTAAATCTGTGAGATGAATTCACACATCACCAAGAGGTTTCTAGGAAAGCTTCTTTCCAGTTTTCAACTGAGGATATTTCCTTTGTCACCATAAGGTTCATGGCGTTCAGAAGTATCTCATTGCAGATTTCCAGAAAACTGTGTCAGCAAACTGAACACTGAAGAGAAAGGTGTAACTCTGTGAGTTGCATTCGCACATCGCCATTCAGTTTCTCAGAAGGCTTCTTTCCAGTTTTATTCTGAGGATATTTCCTTTTTCAACATAGCCCTCAATGAGCTCCCAAGTATCACTTTGCAGAACACAGGATAAAAGAGTTAGCAAACTTTTAAAAGAAGAAACGGTGGAACTCTGTGTGATGAAGTCACACATCAGAAAGCAATCTCTCAAAAGCTTCTCTCTAGTTATTATCTGAGGATATTTCCTTTTTCACCATTGGCCGCTATTTGCTCCCAAACCTCACTTTGCAGATTCCACGAAAAGGGTGTTAGCAAACTGCTTCCTGAGAACTAAGCTGAAAATCTGTGAGAGGAATTCACAGATCACAAAGAAGTTTCTCAGAAAGCGTCTTTCACGTTTTGAACTGATGATATTTTCTTTATCAGCGTACGCCTCAATACGATCCAAAGAAGTCCTTCTCAGGTTCCTCACAAACCGTGATATTGGACTGCTGCATTAGACATAAGTGTAACTGTGTGAGATGAATTCACACATCACCAAGAAGTTTTTTAATAAAGCTTATTTCTAGTTTTCATCTGAGGCTATTTCCTTTGTCACCGTAAGGTTCATTGCGTTCAGAAGTATCCCATTCCAGATTTCCAGAAAACTGTGTTAGCACACTGAACACTGAAGAGAAATTGTTAACTCTGTGAGTTGCATTCACACTTCGCAATGCAGTTTCTCAGAAGGCTTCTTTCCAGTTTTCATCTGAGGATATTTCCTTTTCCACCATAGCCCTCAATGAGCTCCCAAATATCACTTTGACAAACACAAGATAACAGAGTTAGCAAAATTTTCCAAGAAGGGAAGGGTGGAACTCTGTGTGATGAAGTCACACATCAGAAAGCAATCTCTCAGAACGCTTCGCTCTAGTTATTATCTGAGGATATATCCATTTTCAGCATGGGCAACTATGGGCTCCCAAATCTACTTTGCAGGTTCCACTAAAAGAGTGTTAGCAAACTGCTTCCTGAGAACTAAGCTGTAACTCTGTGAGAGGAATTCACAGATCACAAAGAAGATTCTCAGAAAGCTTCTTTCACGTTTTGAACTGATGATATTTCCTTTATCAGCGTAGGCCTCAATGCGATCCAAAGAAGTCCTTCTCAGGTTCCTCAAAAACAGTGATAATGGACTGTTTCAGGAAACATAAGTGTAACTCTGTGAGATGAATTCACACATCATCAAGAAGTTTCTAGGAAATCTTCTTTCTAGTTTTCAACTGAGGATATTTCCTTTCTCACCGTAAGCTTCATTGCGTTCAGAAGTATCCCATTGCAGATTTCGAGAAAACTGTGTTAGCACACAGAACTCTGAAGAGAAAGGTGTAACTCTATGAGTTGCATTCACACATCGCAATGCAGTTTCTCAGAAGGCTTCTTTCCACTTTTCATCTGAGGATATTTCCTTTTTCACCATAGCCCTCAATGAGCTTCCAAATATCACCTTGCAGAACACAAGATCACAGAGTTAGCAAACTGTTCCAAGAAGGGAAGGGTGGAACTCTGTGGGATGAAGTCACACATCAGAAAGCAATCTCTCAGAAAGTTTCTCTCCACTTAATATGTGAGGATGTTTCCTTTTTCACATGGATCCTATGGGTTCCCAAATCTCACTTTGCAGATTCCATGAAAAGAGTGTTAGCAAACTGCTTCCTGAGAACTAAGCTGTAACTCTGTGAGAGGAATTCACAGATCACAAAGAAGTTTCTCAGAAAGCTTCTTTCACGTTTTGAACTGATGATATTTCCTTTATCAGCGTAGGCCTCAATGTGATCCCAAGAAGTCCTTCCCAGGTTCCTCAAAAACAGTGATAATGGACTGTTGCAGGAAACATAAGTGTAACTCTGTGAGATTAATTCACACATCACCAAGAAGTTCCTAGGAAAGCTTCTTTCTAGTTTTTATCTGAGTATATTTCCTTTGTCAACGTAAGCTTCATTGCGTTCAGAAGTATCCCATTGCAGATTTCCAGAAAACTGTGTCAGCACACTGAACACTGAAGAGAAAGGTGTAACTCTGTGAGTTCGCTCACACATCGCAATACAGTTTCTCAGAAGGCTTCTTTACTGTTTTGATATGAGGATATTTCCTTTTCCAATATAGCCCTCAATGAGATCCAAATATCACTTTGCAGAATACAAGATAACAGAGTTAGCAAACTGTTCCAAGAAGGGAAGGGTGGAACTCTGAGTGATGAAGTCACACATCAGAAAGCAATCTGTCAGAAAGCTTCTCTCTACTTATTATCTGAGGATATTTCCTTTTTCACCATGGGCCCCTTTGGGCTCCCAAATCACAGTTGGCAGGTTCTGCAAAAAGAGAATTAGCAAACTGCTTCCTGAGAAATAAGCCGTAACACTGTGAGAAGAATTCACAGATCACAAAGAAGTTTCTCAGAAAGCTTCTTTCACGTTTTGAACTGATGATATTTCCTTTATCAGCCTAGGCCTCAATGCGATCCAAAGAAGTCCTTCTTAGGTTCCTCAAAAAAAGTGATAATCGACTGTTGCAGGAATCATAAGTGTAACTGTGTGAGATGAATTCACAATTCAGCAACAAGTTTTGTGAGGAAGTTTCTTTCTAGTTTTCATCTGAGGATATTTCCTTAGTCACCGAAAGCTGCATTGCGTTCAGAAGTATCCTACTGATGATTTCCAAAAAACTGTGTTAGCGCACTGAACACTGAAGAGAAAGGGTTAACTCTGTGAGTTGCATTCACACATCGCAATGCAGTTTCTCAGAAGGCTTCTTTCCAGTTTTCATCTGAAGATATTTCCTTTTTCACCATAGCCCTCAATGAGCTCCCAAATATCACTTTGCAGGACACAAGATAACAGAGTTAGCAAACTGTTCCAAGAAGGGAAGGGTGGAACTCAGTGTGATGTAGTCCCACATCAGAAAGCAATCTCTCAGAAAGCTTCTCTCCAGTTATTATCTGAGAATATTTCCTTTTTCACCATGGGCCCCTAAGGGCTTCCAAATGTCACTTTGCAGGTTCCACGAAGAGAATGTTAGCAAACTGCTTCCTGAGAGCTAAGCTGTAACTATGTGAGAGGAATTCACAGATCACAAAGAGGTTTCTCAGAAAGCTTCTTTCACGTTTTGCACTGATGATATTTCCTTTATCAGCTAGGCCTCAATGCGGTCAAAAGAAGTCCTTCTCAGTTTCCTCAAAAACAGTGTTAATGGACTGTTGCAGGAAACATAAGTGTAACTCTGTGAGATGAATTCACGTCACCAAGAAGTTTATAGGAAAGCTTCTTTCTAGTTTTCATCTGAGGATATTTCGTTTGTCACTCTAATATTCATAGCGTTCAGAAGTGTCTCATTGCAGATTTCCGGAAAACTGTGTTAGCTCACTGACCACTGAAGAGAAAGGTGTAACTCTGTGAGTTACATTCACACATCGCAATGCAGTTTCTCAGCAGGCTTCTTTCCAGTTTTCATCTGAGATTATTTCCTTTTTCACCATAGCCCTAAATGAGCTCCCAAATATCAGTTTGCAGGACACAAGATAACAGAGTTAGCAAACTGTTCCAAGAAGGGAAGGGTGGAACTCTGTGTGATGAAGTCACACATCAGAAAGCAATCTCTCAGAAAGCTTCTCTCTAGTTATTATGTGAGGATATTTCCTTTTTCACCATGGGCCCCTATGGGCTCCCAAATCTCATTTTGCAGATTCCACGAAAAGAGTGTTAGCAAACTGCTTCTGAGAACTAAGCTGTAACTCTGTGAGAGGAATTCACAGATCACAAAGAAGTTTCTCAGAAAGCTTCTTTCACGTTTCGAACTGATGATATTTCCTTTTTCAGCGTGGGCCTCAATGCGATCCAAAGAGGTCTGTCTCAGGTTCCCCAAAAACAGTGATAATGGACTTTTGCAGGAAACATAAGTATAACTCTCTGAGATGAATTCACACATTACCAAGATGTTTCTAGGAAAGCTTCTTTCTAGTTTTCAACTCAGGATATTTCCTTTGTCACCGTAAGCTTCATTGCGTTCAGAAGTATCCCAACGCAGATTTCCAGAAAACTGGGTTAGCACACTGAACACTGAAGAGAAAAGTGTAACTCTGTGAATTGAATTCACACATCGCAATGCAGTTTCTCAGAAGGCTACTTTCCAGTTTTCATCTGAGGAAATTTACTTTTTCACCATAGTCCTCAATGAGCTCCGAAATATCACCTTGCAGAACACAAGATAAGAGAGTTAGCAAACTGTTCCATGAAAGTAAGGGTGGAACTCTGTGTAATGAAGTCACACATCAGAAAGCAATCTCTCAGAAAGCTTCACTCTAGTTATAATCTGAGGATATTTCCCTTTTCACCATGGGCCCCTATGGGCTCCAAACTCTCACTTTGCAGAATCCACGAAAAGCGTGTCAGCAAACTGCTTCCTGAGAACTAAGCTCTAACTTTGTGGGAGAAATTCACGGACCACAAAGAAGTTTCTGAGAAAACTTCTTCCACGTTTTGAACTGATGATATTTCCTTCATCAGCGTAGGCCTGAATGCGATCCGAAGAAGTGCTTCCCAGGTTCCTCAAAAAGAGTGGTAATGGACTGTTGCAGGAAACAAAAGTGTAACTCTGTGAGGTGAATTCACACATCACTTAGAAGTTTCTAGGAAAACATCTCTCTAGTTTGCATCTGAGGATATTTCCCTTGTCACCGTATGCTTCATTGCATTCAGAACTACCCAATGCAGATTTCCAGAAAACTGTGTTAGCACACTGAACACTGAAGAGGAAGGTGTAACTCTGTGAGTTGCATTCACACATCGCAATGCAGTTTCTCTGAAAGTTTCTTTCCATTTTCATCTGAGGATATTTCCTTTTCCACCATAGCCCTCAATGAGCTTCCAAATATCACTTTGCAGAACACAAGATAACAGAGTTAGCAAACTGTTCCAAGAAGGGAAGGATGGAACTCTGTGTGATGAAGACACACATCAGAATGCAATCTCTCAGAAAGCTTCTCTCTAGTTATTATCTGAGGATATTTCCTTTTTCACCATGGGGCCCAGTGGGCTCCCAAATCTCATTTTGCAGATTCCACGAAAAAAGTGTTAGCAAACAGCTTCTGAGAACTAAGCTGTAACTCTGTGAGAGGAATTCACAGATCACAAATAAATTTCTCAGAAAGCTTCTTTCATGTTTTGAACTGATGATATTTCGTTTATCAGCGTAGGCCTCAATGCGATCCTAAGAATTCCTTCTCAGGTTCCTCACAAATAGTGATAATAGACTGTTGCACGAAACATAAGTGTAACATTATGAGATGAATTCACACATCACCAAGAAGTTTCTATGAAAGCTTCTTCCTAGTTTTCAACTGAGGATATTTCGTTTGTCACCGTAAGCTTCATTGAGTTCAGAAGTATCCCATTGCCGATTTCCAGAAAACTGTGTTAGCACACTGAACAATGAAGAGAAAGGTGTAACGCTGTGAGTTGCATTCACGCATCACAATGCAGTTTCTCAGAAGGCTTCTTTCCAGTTTTCATCTGAGGATATTTCCTTTTTCACCATAGCCCTCAATGAGGTACCAAATATCATATTGAAGAACACAAGATAACAGAGTTACCTAACTGTTCCAAGAAGGGAAGTGTGGAACTCTGTGTGATGAAGTCACTTATCAGAAAGCAATATCTCTGAAAGCTTCTCTCTAGTTATTATCTGAGAATAGTTCCTTTTTCACCATGGACCCCTAAGGGCTCCGAAATCTCACTTTGCAGATTCCACGAAAAGAGTGTTAGTAAACTGCTTCCAGAGAACTAAGCTGTAACTCTGTGAGAGAAATTCACAAATCACATAGAAGTTTCTCAGAAAACTTCCTTCAGGTTTTGAACTGATGATATTTCCTTTATCAGCGTAGGCCTCAATGCGATCCAAAGAAGTCCTTCTCAGGTACCTCAAAAACAGTGATAATGGACTGTGAAGGAAACATAAGTGGAACTCTGTGAGATGAATTCACACATCACCAAGAAGTTTCCTGGAAAGCTTCTTTCTAGTTTTCAACTGAGGATATTTCCTTTTTCACCATAACCCTCACTGAGCTCCCAAATAACACTTTGCAGAACACAAGATAACAGAGTTAGCAGACTGTTCCAAGAACGGAAGGGTGGAAATCAGTGTGATGAAGTCACACATCAGAAAGCAATCTCTCAGAAAGCTTCTCTCTACTTATTATCTCACGATATTTCCTTTATCACCATTGGCCCTATGGGCTCCCAAATCTCACTTTGCAGATTCCACGAAAAGAGTGTTAGCGAACTGCTTCCTGAGAATTAAGCTGTAACTCTCTGAGAGGAAATCACAGATCACAATTAAGTTTCTCAGAAAGTTTCTTTCACGTTTTGAACTGATGATATTTCCTTTATCAGCGTAGGCCTTAATGGGATCCAAAATACTCCTTCTCAGGTTCCTCAAAAACAGTGATAATGGACTGTTGCAGGAAACATAAATGTAACTCTGTGAGATGAATTCACACATCACCAAGAAGTTTCTAGGAAACCTTCTTTCTAGTTTTCAACTGAGGAATATTTCATTTGTTACCGTAAGCTTCAATGCGTTCAGAAGTATCCCATTGCAGATTTCCAGAAAACTGTGTGAGTACACTGAACACTGAAGAGAAAGGTGTAACTCTGTGAGTTGCATTCACACATCAAAATGCACTTTCTCAGAAGGCTTCTTTCCAGGTTTCATTTGAGGATATTTCCTTTTTCACCATAGGCCTCGATGATTTCAGAATTATCACTTTGTATAACACAAGATAACAGAGTTAGAAAACTGTTCCAAGAAGGGAAGTGTGGATCTCTGTGTGATAAAGTGACATATCAGAAAGCAATCTCTCAGAAAGCTTCTCTCGTTATTATCTGAGGACATTTCCTTTTTCACCAGAGCCCTCAATTAGCTCCCAAATATCACTTTGCTGAACCCAACACAACAGAGTGAGTAAACTGTTCCAAGAAGGGAATGTTGGAACTCTGTGTGTTGAAGTCACACATCAGAAAGCAATCTCTCTGAAACCTTCTCTCTAGTAATTATCTGAGGATATTTCCTTTTTCACCATGAGCCCGTAAGGGCTCCCAAATCTCACTTTGCAGATTTCATGAAAATAGTGTTAGCCAACTGCTTCGTGAGAAATAAGCTGAATCTCTGTGAGAGGAACTCACAGATCACAAGGAAGTTTCTCAGAAAGCTTCTTTCACGTTTTGAACTGATGATATTTCCTTTATCAGCGTAGGCCTCAATTCGATCCATAGAGTCCTTCTCCCGTTCCCAAAAACAGTGATTACGGTCTGTTGCAGGAAACGTAAGTGTAACTCTGTGAGATCAATTCACACATCACCAAGAAGATTCTAGGAAAGCTTCTTTCAATTTTTCAACTGAGGATATTTCCTTTGTTACCGTAAGCTACATTGAGTTCAGAAGTATCCCATTGTAGATTTCCAGAAAACCGTGTTTGCACACTGAACACTGAAGAGAAAGGAGTAACTCTGTGAGTTTCATTCACACATCGTAATGCAGTTTCTCAGAAGGCTTCTTTCCAGTTTTCATCTGAGGATATTTCCTTTTTCACCACAGCCCTCAATGAGCTCCCAAATATCACTTTGCAGAACACAAGATAACAGAGTTAGCAAACTGTTCCAAGAAGGGAAGGTTGGAACTCTGTGTGATGAAGTCACATATTAGAAAGCAATCTCTCAGAAAGTTCTCTCTAGTTATTATCTGAGGATATTTCCTTTTTCACCATGGGCCCCTATGGGCTCCCAAATCTCACTTTGCAGATTCCACGAAAAGAGTGTTAGCAAACTGCTTCCTGAGAACTAAGTTGTAACTCTGTGAGAGGAATTCACAGATCACAAAGAAGTTTCTCGGAAAGCTTCTTTCACGTTTTGAACTGATGATATTTCCCATATCACCGTAGGCCTCAATGCGATCCACAGAAGTGCTTCTCAGGTTCCTCAAAAACAGTGATAATGGACTGTTACAGGAAATATAAGTGTAACTCTGTGAGATGAATTCACACATCACCAAGAAGTTTCTAGGAAAGCTTCTTTCCAGTTTTCATCTGAGGATATTCCCTTTGTCACCATAAGCTTCATTGAGTTCAGAAGTAACCCATTGCAGATTTCCAGAAAACTGTGTTAGCACACTGAACCCTGAAGAGAAAGGTGTAACTGTTTGAATTGCATTCACACATCGCAATGCAGTTTCTCAGAAGGCTTCTTTCCAGTTTTCATCTGAGGATATTTCCTTTTTCACCATAGCCCTCAATGAGCTCCCAAATATCACTTTGCAGAACACAAGATAACAGAGTTAGCAAACTGTTCCAAGAAGGGAAGGGTGGAACTCTGTGGATGAAGTCATCCATCATAAAGTAATCTCTCAGAAAGCTTCTCTCTAGTAATTATCTGAGTATATTTCCTTTTTCACCATGGGCCCCTATGGGCTCCCAAATCTCACTTTGCAGATTCCACGAAAAGAGTGTTAGCAAACTGCTTTGGCGCAGGCCGTGCAGGAGAGGGACGACACGGACCCTGATCGCATAAGGCTGCTCTCGAGCAAGGCTCAGAGCCCTCTGGATGTTGGCAAGGCCACTTCCAATGCCTGTGCAGCAAGTGGCGCTGGTGGGCTCTTCTGTATCGCTGGAATAAGCTATGCTATTTTGCTTTGCATTTGGTTGATCATTTATATGCGGACAACTATTGGAGGGGATTCACGGTGAGGTCTGGGGAGTGTTACTCATTCGGTAATTTTACTGCCCACCCCCACTCCAGATCTTGGAAAATAGGGCAATAACCATGAGCTGGAAAGATAGAAGAAAAATCTTACCACATTACCCTCGGAAAATTTGGCCCTGGGCCTGTCCCTACAATATGGGTTAATGGCCAGTGGGGGTATGTGATGGGAACACATAAGGGAAAAAAGAAGATATGGTATTCCCCTAAAGGCAAAAATTCTATGCAAAATTTGTCATGGTTAAGTTCCCAACTTATTTCATATTCTGAGGATTATATAAATGGTAAAAAAAATGGCGTGGATAGATGGGAAGTTAATTCTATAAAAAGATTTAAGTTTGTGGGACACAGTAAGACGACAAGGATATTAAATTTGGTGCCCTATACAAAAATGAAAGTTAAATACTAAAATTAGAAAAAAGAAAAATTTTTATACATAGTTATATAATCAATGTTAAAGTATAACCTTGCACTTAATAGAGACTGCTGTGCCAGTTCTAAGCCTATAACCAATGGTGCTGCTATAATTGTCCCTATGACCATTTCCTCAAAGACCACACAATGGACCCGTCTAGCACCTGTAACCGCAAGAGCCACCAAGTCTGATATAAGACTTTGTTATGTTAACCATTAAGCCTGCTTATTCCCAAAAAGGGTAACCAAGGGAAGAAGAACAAATTGACCATCCATGAAGAGAACTGTTCTTGATAAATTTCTGAAAATATCCTGATAATCTATATATAATTATGTAATCGCCTGATGCTCTGCTGATTGACAATTGTTCTATAAGATACTATAGAATCCTATAGTAAAAATCATTCAGGGCTGTCAGCCCTTTCCTGGGCAGCAGTCTTGTCTGTGTCCTCTTGCATGTTGTGTCTGGTGTCTTTATTGTCTCTCACCACCTTGCCTCTCCCTTTGGGGTACCTTGGACACGCTAGGGCTGGACCCCGGCACTGCTTCCTGAGAACTAAGCTGTAACTCTGTGAGAGGAATTCACAGATCACAAAGAAGTTTCTCAGAAAGTTACTTTCACGTTTGAAATGATGATATTTCCTTTGTCAGCGTAGGCCTCAATGCGATCCAAAGAAGTGCTTCTCAATTTCCTCAAAAACAGTGATAATGGACTGTTACAGGAAACATAAGTGTAACTCTGTGAGATGAATTCACACATCACCAAGAAGTATCTAGGAAAGCCTCTTCCTAGTTTTCAACTGAGGATATTTCCTTTGTCTTCGTAAGCTTCATTGCTTTCAGAAGTATCCAATTGCAGATTTCCAGAAAACTGTGTTAGCACACTGAACACTGAAGAGAAAGGTGTAACTCTGTGGGTTGCATTCACACATCACAATGCAGTTACTCAGAAGGCTTCTGTCCAGTTTTCATCTGAGGATATTTCCTTTTTCACCATAGCCCTCAATGAGCTCCCAAATTTCACTTTGCAGAACACCAGATAACCGAGTTAACAAACTGTTCCAAGAAGGGAAGTGTTGAATTCTGTGTGATGAAGTCACACATCAGAAAGTAATCTCTCAGAAAGCTTCTCTCTAGTTATTATCTGAGGATATTTCCTTGTTCACCTTGGGCCCCTATGGGCTCCCAAATCTCACTTTGCAGATTCCACGAAAAGAGTGTTAGCAAACTGCTTCCTGAGAACTAAGCTGTAACTCTGTGAGAGGAATTCACAGATCACCAAGAAGTTTCTCAGAAAGCTTCTTTCAAGTTTTGAACTGTTTATATTTTCATTCTCATCGTACGTTCAAAGCGATCCAAAGAAGTCCTTCTCAGGTTCCTCAAAAACAGTGACAATGAACTGTTGCAGGAAACATATGTGTAACTCTCTGAGATGAATTCACACATCACCAAGAAATTTCTAGGAAAGCCTCTTTCTAGTTTTCAACTGAGGATATTTCCTTTGTCACCGTTAGGTTCATTGCATTCAGAAGTATCCCATTGCAGATTTCCAGAAAACTGTGTTAGCACACTGAACACTGAAGAGAAAGGTGTAACTCTGTGAGTTGCATTTACACATCGCAATGCAGTTTCTCAGAAGGCATCTTTACAGGTTTCATCTGAGGATGTTTCCTTTTCCACCATAGCCCTTGATTAGCTCCCAAATATCACTTTGCAGAACACCAGATAACCGAGTTAACAAACTGTTCCAAGAAGGGAAGTGTTGAATTCTGTGTGATGAAGTCACACATCAGAAAGCAATCTCTCAGAAAGCTTCTCCCTAGTTATTATCTGAGGATATTTCCTTTTGCAGCATGGGCCCCAATGGGCTCCCAAATCTCACTTTGCAGATTTCACGAAAAGAGTGTTAGCAAACTGATTCCTGAGAACTAAGCTGTAACTCGGTGAGAGGAATTCACAGATCACAAAGAGGTTTCTCAGAAAGCTTCTTTCACGTTTTGAACCGATGATATTTCCTTTACCAGCATAGGCATTAATACGATCCAAAGAAGTTCCTCTCAGGTTCCTGAAGAACAGTGATAATGGACTGTTGCAGGAAATATAAGTGTAACTCTGTGAGATCAATTCACGCATCACGAAGAAGTTTATAGGAAAGCTTCTTTCTAGTTTTCAAGTGAGGATATTTCCTTTGTCACCGTAAGCTTCATTGGGTTCAGAAGTATCCCATTGCAGATTTCCAGAAAACTGCGTTAGCAAACTGAACACTGAAGGGAAAGGTGTAACTCTGTGAGTTGCATTCACACATCGAAATGCAGTTTCTCAGAAGGCTTCTTTCCAGTTTTCATCTGAGGATATTTCCTTTTTCACCATAGCGCTCAATGAGCTCCCAAATATCACTTTGCAGAATACAAGATAACAGAGTTAGCAAAATGTTCCAAGAAGGGAAGGGTGGAACTGTGTGTGATGAAGTCACACATCAGAAAGCAATCTCTCAGGAAGCTTCTCTCTACTTATTATCTGAGGATATATCCTTTTTCAACATGGACCCCTATTGGCTCCCAAATCTCACTTTGCAGATTCCACGAAAAGAGTGTTAGCAAACTGCTTCCTGAGAACTAAGCTGTAACTCTGTGAGAGGAATTCAAAGATCACAAAGAAGTTTCTCAGAAAGCTTCTTTCACGTTTTGAACTGATGATATTTCCTTTATCAGCGTAGGCCTCTATTCGATCCAAAGAAGTCTTTCTCAGGTTCCCAAAAACAGTGATTAGGGATTGTTGCATGACACAAAAGTGTAACTCTGTGAGATGAATTCACACATCACCAAGTAGTTTCTAGGAAAGCTTCTTTCTAGTTTACAACTGAAGATATTTCCTTTGTCACCGTAAGCTTCATTGCGTTCAGAAGTATCCCATTACAGATTTCCAGAAAAATGTGTTAGCACACTGAACACTGAAGAGAAAGGTGTAACTCTGTGGGTTGCATTCCCACATCGCAATGCAGTTACTCAGAAGGCTTCTTTACAGGTTTCTTCTGAGGATATTTCCTTTTTCACCATAGCCTGCAGTGAGCTCCAAAATATCACTTTGCAGAACACAAGATAACAGAGTTAGCAAACTGTTCCAAGAAGGGAAGGGTGGAATTCTGTGTGATGAAGTCACACATCAGAAAGCAATCTCTGAGAAAGCTTCTCTCTAGTTATTATCTGAGGATATTTCCTTTTTCACCATGGGCCCCTATGGGCTCCCAAATCTCACTTTGCAGATTCCTCGAAAAGAGTGTTAGCAAACTGCTTCCTGAGAAGTAAGGTGTAATTCTCTGAGAGGAATTCAAAGATCACAAAGAAGTTTCTCAGCAAGCTTGTTTCACGTTTTGCACTGATGATATTTACTTTATCAGCGTAGGCCTCAAAGCGATCAAAAGAAGTCCTTCTCAGGATGCTCGAGAACAGTGATAATGGACAGTTGCAGGAAACATAAGTGTAACTCTGTGAGATGAATTCACACATCACCGAGACGTTTCTAGGAAAGCTATATTCTAAGTTTAATCTGAGGATATTTCCTTTGTCACAGAAAGCTTCATTGCGTTCAGAAGTATCCCATTGCAGATTTTCAGAAAACTGTGTTAGCAAACTGAACACTGAAGAGAAATGTGTAACACTGTGAGTTGCATTCACACATCGCCATGCAGTTTCTCAGAAGGCTTCTTTCCAGTTTTCATCTGAGGATGTTTCTTTTTTCACCATAGCCCTCAGAGTTACCAAATATCGCTTTACAGAACACAGGATAACAGAGTTAGCAAATTGTTCCAAGAAGGGAAGGGTGGAGGTCCGTGTGACGAAGTCACACACCAGAAAACAATCTCTCAGAAAGCTTCTCTAGAAATTATCTGAGGATATTTCCTTTTCCACCATGGGCCCCTATGTGCTCCCAAATCTCACTTTGCAGATTCCACGAAAAGAGTGTTAGCAAACTGCTCCCTGAGAACTAAGCTGTAACTCTGTGAGAGGAATTCACAGATCACAAAGAAGTTTCTCAGAAAACTTGTTTCACGTTTTGAACTGATGATATTTCCTTTATCAGTGTAGGCCTCAATGCGATCAAAAGAAAGCTTTCGCAGGTTCCTCAAAAACAGTGATAATGGACTGTTGCAGGAAACATAAATGTAACTCTGTGAGATGAATTCACACATCACCAAGATATTTCAAGGAAATTTTTTCTAGTTTTCATCTGAGGATATTTCCTTTGTCACCGTAAGCTTCATTGCGTTCAGAAGTATCCCATTGCAGATTTCCAGAAAACTTGTTAGCACACTGAACACTGAAGAGAAAGGTGGACCTCTGTGAGTTGCATTCACACATCGCAATGCACACTCTCAGAAGGCTTCTTTCCAGTTTTGATCTGAGGATATTTCCTTTTTCACCATAGCCCTCAATGAGCTCCTAATATCACTTTGCAGAACGCAAAAAAAAATAAAATTAAAAATAAAAGAGTGAGCAAAATGTTCCAAGAAGGGAAGGTTGGGACTCTGTGTGATGAAGTCACCCATCTGAAAGCAATCTCTCTGAATGCTTCTCTAGTTACTATCTGGGTATATTTACTTTTTCACCATGGGCCACTATGGGCACCCAAATCTCACTTTGCAGATTCCACGAAAAGAGTGTTAGCAAACTGATTCCAGAGAACTAAGCTGTAACTCTGTGAGAGGAATTCACAGATCACAAAGAAGTTTCTCAGAAACCTTCCTTCACGTTTTAGACTGATGATATTTCCTGTATCAGCGTAGGCCTCAATACGATCCAAAGAAGTCCTTCTCACATTCCTCAAAAAGAGTGATAATGGACTGTTCCAGGAAACATAAGTGTAACTCTGTGAGATGAATTCACACATCACCAACAAGTTTCTAGGAAAGCTTCTTTCTAGTTTTCATCTGAGGATATTTCCATTGTCACCGTAAGCTTCATTGCGTTCAGAATTGCCCCATTGTAGATTTTCAGAAAACTGTGTTAGCGAAATGAACACTGAAGAGAGAGGTGTAACTCTGTGAGTTGCATTCGCACATCGAAATGCAGTTTCTAAGAAGGATTCTTTCCTCTTTTCATCTGAGGATATTTCCTTTTCACCATAGCCCTCAATGACCTCCCAAATATAACTTTGAAGAACACAAGGTAACAGAGTTAGCAAACTGTTCCAAGAAGGGAAGGGTGGAACTCTGTGTGATGAAGTCCAACATCAGAAAGCAATCTCTCAGAAAGATTCTCTCTAGTTATTATCTGACGATATTCCCTTTTCCACCATGGGTCCCTATGGGCTCCCAAATCTCCTTTCAGATTCCACGAAACGAGTGTTAGCAAACTGCTTCCTGAGAACTAGGCTGTAACTCTGTGAGAGGAATTCGCAGATCACTAAGAAGTTTCTCAGAAAGCTTCTTTCACGTTTTGAAGTGACGATATTTCCTTTATCAGCGTAGGCCTCAATGCGATCCAAAGAAGTCCTTCTCAGGATCCTCAAAAGCAGTGATAATGGACTGTTGCAGGAAACATGAGTGTAACTCTGTGAGATGAATTCACACATCACCAAGAAGTTTCTCGGAAAGCTTCTTTCTAGGTTTCATCTGCAGATATTTATTTTGTCACGGTAAGCTTCATTGCGTTCAGAAGTATCCCATTGCAGATTTCCAGAAAACTGTGTTAGCAAACTGAACACTGAAGAGAAAGTTGTAACTCTGTGAGTTGCATTCACACATGGCAATGCAGTTTCTCAGAAGACTTCTTTCCAATTTTCATCTGAGGATGTTTCCTTTTTCACCATAACGCTCAATGAGTTCCCAAATATCACTTTGCGGTACACAAGATAGCAGAGTTAGCAAACTGTTCCCAGAAGGGAAGGGTGGAACTCTGTGTGATGAAGTTACACATCAGAAAGCAATCTCTCAGAAAGCTTCTCTCTAGTTATTATCTGAGGATATTTCCTTTTTCACCAAGGGACCCTATGGGCTCCCAAATCTCACTTTGCAGATTCCACGAAAAGAGTATTAGCAAACTGCTTCCTGAGAACTAAGCTGTAATTCTGTGAGAGGAATTCACAGATCACAATGAAGTTTCTCAAAGAGCTTCTTTCACGTTTTGAACTGATGATATCTCCTTTATCAGCATAGGCCTCAATGCGATCCAAAGAAGTCCTTCTCAGGTTCCTCAAAAACACTGATAATGGACTGTTGCAGGAAACATAAGTGTAACTCTATGAGATGAATTCACACATCTGCAAGAAGTTTCTAGGAAAGCTTCTTTCTAGTTTTCAACTGAGGGTATTTCCTTTGTCACCGTAAGCTTCATTGTGTTCAGAAGTATCCCATTGCAGACTTCCAGAAAACTGTGTTAGCAAACTGAACACTGAAGAGAAAGGGGTAACTCTGTGAGTTGCATTCACACATCGCAATGCCGTTTCTCAGAAGGGTTCCTTCCAGTTTTCATCTGAGAATATTTCATTTTTCAACATAGCCCTCAATGAGCTCCCACATATCACTTTGCAGATCACAAGATAACAGAGTTAGCAAACTGTTCCAATAAGGGAAGGGTGGAACTCTGTGTGATGAAGTCAAACATCAGAAAGCAAAGTCTCAGAAAGCTTCTCTGTAGTTAATATCTGAGGATATTTCATTTATCACCTTGGGCCCCTATTGGCTCCCAAATCTCACTTTGCAGATTCCACGAAAAGAGTGCTAGCAAACTGCTTCCTGAGAACTAAGCTGTAATACTGTGAGAGGAATTCACATATACGAAGCACTTTCTCAGAAACCTTCTTTCCCGTTTTGAACTGATGATATTTCCTTTATCAGCGTAGGCTTCAATACGATTGAAAGAAGTGCTTCTCAGCTTCCTCAAAAACATTGATAACGGACTGCTGCCTGAAACATAAGTGAAAGGCTGTGTGATGAATTCACAGATCACCAAAAATTTTCTACGAAGCTTCTTTCTAGTTTTCAACTGAGGATATTTCCTTTGTCACCATTAGCTTCATTGCGTTCAGAAGTATCCCATTGCAGATTTCCAGAAAACTGTGTTAGCACAATGAACATTGAAGAGAAAGGTGTAACTCTGTGAGTTGCATTCACACATCACAATGCAGTTTCTCAGAAGGCTTCTTTCCAGTTTTCATCTGAGGATATTTCCTTTTACACCATAGCCCTCAATGAGATCCCCAATATCACTTGGCACAACACAAGATAACAGAGTTAGCAAACTGTTTCAACAAGGGAAGGGTGGAAATCAGTGTGATGAAATCATACATCAGAAAGCAATCTCTCAGAAAGCTACTCTCTAGTTATTATCTGAGGATATTTCCTTGTTCACCATGGGCCCCTATGGTCTCCCAAATCTCACTTTGCAGATTCCACGAAAAGAGTGCTAGCAAACTGCTTCCTGAGAACTAAGCTGTAACTCTCTGAGAGGAATTCACAGATCCCAAAGTAGTTTCTCAGAAAGCTTCTTTCACGTTTTGAACTGATGATATTTCCTTTATCAGCGTAGGCCTCAGTGCGATCCAAAGAATGCCTTCTCAGGTTCCTCAGAAACAGTGATAATGTGCTGTTGCAGGAAACATAAGTGTAACTCTGGGAGATGAATTCACACATCACCAAGAAGTTTCTAGGAAAGATTCTTTCTAGTTTTCAAATGAGAATATTTCCTTTGTCACCGTAAGCTTCATTGTGTTCAGAAGTATCCCACTGCAGATTTCCAGAAAACTATGTCAGCACACTGAACACTGAAGAGAAAGATGTAACTCTGTGAGTTGCATTCACGCATCGCAATGCAGTTTCTCAGAAGCGTTCCTTCCAGTTTTCATCTGAGGATAGTTCATCTTTGACCATAGCCCTCAATGAGCTCCCACATATCACTTTGCAGAACACAAGAAAACAGAGTTAGCAAACTCTTCCAAGAAGGGAAGGTTGGAAGTCTCTGTGATGAAGTCACACATCAGAAAGCAATCTCTCAGAAAGCTTCTCTCCACTTATTTTCTGAGGATATTTCCTTTTTCATCATGAGCCCCTATGGGCTCCCAAATCTCACTTTGCAGATTCCACGAAAAGAGTGTTAGCACACTGCTTCCTGAGAACTAAGCTGTAACTCTGTAAGCGGAATTCAGAGATCACAGAGAAGTTTCTCAGAAACCGTCTTTCACGTTTTGAACTGATGATATTTCCTTTATCAGCATAGACTTCAATACGATCGAAAGAAGTCCTTCTCGGCTTCCTCAAAAACAGTGATAATGGACTGTTGCAGGAAACATAAGTGTAACTCCATGAGATGAATTCACACATCACAAAGAAGATTCTGGGAAAGCTTCTTTCTAGTTTTCAACTGAGAATATTTCCTTTGTCTCCGTAAGCTTCATTGCGTTCAGAAGTATCCCATTGCAGATTTCCAGAAAACGGTGTTAGCACCCTGAACACTGAAGAGAAAGGTGAAACACTGCGAGTTACATTCACACAACACAATGCAGTTTCTCAGAAGGCTTCTTTCCAGTTTTCATCTGAGGATATTTCCTTTTTCACCATAGCCCTCAAAGAGCTCCCAAATATCACTTTGCAGAACACAAGATAACAGAGTTAGCAAACTGTTCCAAGAAGGGAAGTGTGGAACTCTGTGTGATGAAGTAACACATCAGGAAGCAATCTCTTAGAAAGCTTCTCTCTAGTCATTATCTGTGGATATATCCATTTTCACCATCTGCAACTATGGGCTCCCAAATCTCACTTTGTAGATTCCACGAAAAGAGTGCTAGCAAACTGCATCCTGAGAACTAAGCTGTAACTCTGTGAGAGGAATTCACAGATCACAAAGAAGTTTCTCAGAAAGCTTCTTTCTCGTTTTGAACTGATGATATTTCCTTTATCAGCGTAGGACTCAATGCGATACAAAGAAATCTTTCTCAGTTTCCTCAAAAACAGTGATAATGGACTGTTGCAGGACATAAGTGTAACTCTGTGAGATGAATTCACACATCACCAAGAAGTTTCTAGGAAAGCTTCTTTGTAGTTTTCAACTGAGGGTATTTGCTTTGTCACCGTAAGCTTCATTGGGTTCAGAAGTATCGCCTTGCAGATTTCCAGAAAATTGTGTTAACAAACAGAACACTGAAGAGAGAGGTGTAACTCTGTGAGTTGCATTCACACATTACATTGCAGTTTCTCAGAAGGCTTCTTTCCAGTTTTCATCTGAGGATATTTCCTTTTTCACCATAGCCCTCAATGAGCTCTCAAAAATCACTTTGCAGAACACAAGATAACAGAGATAGCAAACTGTTCCAAGAAGGAAAGGGTGGAACTCTGTGTGATGAAGTCACACATCAGAAAGCAATCCCTCAGAAAGCTTCTCTCTAGTTATTATCTGAGGATATTTCCTTTTTCACCAGGGGCCCCTATGGGCTCCCAAATCTCACTTTGCAGATTCCACATAAAGAGTGTTAGCAAACTGCTTCCGGAGAACTAAGCTGTAACTCTGTCAGAGGTATTCACAGATCAGAAAGAAGTTTCTCAGAAAGCTTCTTTCACGTTTTGAACTGATGATATTTCCTTTATCGGCGTAGGCCTCAATGCGTTCAAAAGAAATCGCTCTCAGGTTCCTCAATATCACTGATAATGGACTGTTGCAGGAAACATAAGTGTAACTCTGTGAGATAAATTCACACATCACCAGGAAGTTTCTAGAAAAGCTTCTTTCTACTTTTCATCTGAGGATATTTCCTTTGGCACCATAAGATTCATTACGTTCAGAGGTATCCCATTGCAGATTTCCAGAAAACTGTGTTAGCACACTGAACACTGAAGAGAAAGGTGTAACTCGGTGACTTGCATTCACACATCGCAATGCAGTTTCTCAGAAGGCTTCTTTCCAGTTTTCATCTGAGGATATTTCATTTTCACCATAGCCCTCAA
Organism: Rhinopithecus roxellana; assembly: GCF_007565055.1. Lineage (NCBI taxonomy): Eukaryota > Metazoa > Chordata > Mammalia > Primates > Cercopithecidae > Rhinopithecus > Rhinopithecus roxellana. The sequence goes on from NC_044559.1 coordinate 89,138,863, forward strand.
TGAGCTCCCACATATCACTTTGCAGAACACAAGAAAACAGACTTAGCAAACTGTTGCAAAAACGGAAGGGTGGAATTCTGTTTCATGAAGTCACATATCAGAAAGCAATCTCTCAGAAAGCTTCTCTCTAGTTATTATCGGAGGATATTTGATTTTTCACCATGGTCCCCTATGGGCTCCCAAATCTCACTTTGTAGATTCCACGAAAAGAGTGTCAGCAAACTTCTTCCTGAGAACTAAGCTGTAACTCTGTGAGAGGAATTCACAGATCAAAGAGAAGTTTCTCAGAAAGCTTCTTTCACGTTTTGAAGTGATGATATTTCCTTTATCAGCGTAGGCCTCAATGCGATCCAAAGAAGTCCTTCTCAGGTTCCTCAAAAACAGTGATAATGGACTGTTGCAGGAAACATAAGTGTAACTCTGTGAGATTAATTCACACATCACCAAGAAGTTTCTAGGAAAGCTTCTTGTAGTTTTCATCTGAGGATATTTCCTTTGTCACCTGTAAGCTTCATTGCATTCAGAAGTATCCCATTGCAGATTTCCAGAAAACTGTGTTATCACACTGAACACTGAAGAGAAACGTGTAACTCTGTGAGTTGCATTCACACATCGCAATGCAGTTTCTCAGAAGGCTTCTTTCCAGTTTTCATCTGAGGATATTTCCTTTTCACCATAGCCCTCAATGAGCTCCCAAATATCACTTTGCAGAACACAAGATAACAGAGTTAGCAACTGTTCCAAAAAGGGAAGGGTGGAACTCTGTGTGATGAAGTTACACATCAGAAAGCAATCTCTCAGAAAGCTTCTCTCTAATTATTATCTGAGGACATTTCCTTTTTCACCATGAGCCCCTATGGGCTCCCAAATCTCACTTTGCAGATTCCACGAAGAGTGTTAGCAAACTGCTTCCTGAGAACTAAGATGAAACTCTGTGAGAGGAATTCACAGATCACAAAGAAGTTTCTCAGACCTTCTTTCACGTTTTGAACTAATGATATTTCCTTTATCAGAGTAGGCCTCAATACGATCCAAAGAGATTCTTCTCACCTTCCTCAAAAACATTGACAACGGACTGTTGCCTGAAATATAAGTGTAACGCTGTGAGATGAGTTCACAGATCACCAAAAAGTTTCTAAGAAGCTTCTTTGTAGTTTTCATCTGAGGATATTTCCTTTGTCACCGTAAGCTTCATTGCGTTCAGAAGTATCCCATTGCAGATTTCCAGAAAACTGTGTTAGCCAACTGAACACTGAAGAGAATGGTGTAACTCTGTGAGTTGCATTCACACAACGCAATTCGGTTTCTCAGACGGCTTCTTTCCAATTTCTCATGTGAGGATATTTCGTTTTTCACCATAGGCCTCAATGAGCTTCCAAATATCACTTAGCAACACCCAAGATAACAGAGTTAGCAAACTGTTCCAAGAAGGGAAGGGTGGAACTCTCTGTGATGAAGTCACACAAGAAAGCAATCTCTTGGAAAGCTTCTCTGTAGTTATTATCTGAGGATATTTCCTTTTTCACCATGGGCCCCTATGGCCTCCCAAATCTCACTTTGCAGATTCCACGAAAAGAGTGTTAGCAAACTGCTTCTGAGAACTAAGCTGTAACTCTGTGAGAGGAATTCACAGATCACAAAGAAGTTTCTCAGAAAGCTTCTTTCACGTTTCGAACTGATGATATTTCCTTTTTCAGCGTAGGCCTCAATGCGATCCAAAGAGGTCTGTCTCAGGTTCCCAAAAACAGTGATAATGGACTTTTGCAGGAACATAATATAACTCTCTGAGATGAATTCACACATTACCAAGATGTTTCTAGGAAAGCTTCTTTCTTGTTTTCATATGAGGATATTTCCTTTGTCACCATAAGCTTCATTGCGTTCGGAAGTATCCCATTGCAGATTTCCAGAAAACTGTGTTAGCACACCGAACAATGAAGAGAAAGGTGTACCTCTGTGAGTTGCATTCACACATCGCAATGCAGTCTCTCAGAAGGCTTCTTTCCAGGTGTCATCTGAGGATATTTCCGTTTTCACCGTATCCCTCAATGAGCTCCCAAATATCACTTTGCAGAACCCAACACAACAGAGTGAGCAAACCGTTCCAGAAGGGAAGCGTGGAACTCTGTGTGATGAAGTCACACATCAGAAAGCAATCTCTCTGAAAGCTTCTCTCTAGTTATTATCTGAGTATATTTCCTTTTTCACCATGAGCGCCTATGGGCTCCCAAATCTCACTTTGCAGATTCCACGAAAAGAGTGTTAGCAAACTGCTTCCTGAGACCTAAGCTGTAACTCTCTGAGAGGAATTCACAGATCACAAAGAAATTTCTCAAAAAACGTCTTTCACGTTTTGAACTGATGATATTTCCTTTATCAGCGTAGGCCTCAATGCGATCCAAAGAAGTCCTTCTCAGGTTCCTCAAAAAGAGTGAATGGACTGTTGCAAGAAACATAAGTGTAACTCTGTGAGATGATTTCACACATCACCAAGAAGTTTCTAGGAAAGCTTCTTTCTAGTTTTAATCTGAGGATATTTCCTTTGTCACCGCAAGCTTCTTTGCGTTCAGAAGTATCCCATTGCAGATTTCCAGAAAACTGAGTTACCACACTGAACACTGAAGAGAAAGGTGTAACTCTGTGAGTTGCATTCACACATCGCAATGCAGTTTCAAAGAAGGCTTCTTTCCAGTTTTCATCTGAGGATATTTCCTTTTTCACCATAGCCCTCAATGAGCTCCAAAATAACACTTTGCAGAACACAAGATAACAGAGTTAGCAGACTTTTGAATAGGGGAAGGGTGGAACTCTGTGTGATGAATTCTCACATCAGAAAGAAACCTCTCAGAAAGCTTCCCTCAAGTTGTTATCTGAGGATATTTCCTTTTTCACCATGAGCCCCTATGGGCTCCCAATTCTCACATTGCAGATTCCACGAAAAGAGTGTTAGCAAACTGCTTCCTGAGAACTAAGCTGTAACTCTGTGAGAGGAATTCACAGATCACAAAGAAGTTTCTTGGAAAGCTTCTTTCACGTTTTGAAGTGATGATATCTCCTTTATCAGCGTAGGCCTCAATGCGATCCAAAGAAGTCCTTCTAAGCTTCCTCAAAAACACTGATATAGGACTGTTGCACGAAACATAAGTGTAACTCTCTGAGAAGAACTCACACATCACCGAGAAGTTTCTAAGAAAGCTCTTTCTAGTTTTCATCTGAGGATTTTTCCTTTGTCACCGTAAGCCTCATTGCCTTCAGAAGTATCTCATTGCAGATTTCTAGAAAACTGTGTTAGCACACTGAACAATGAAGAGAAATTAGAAAGTCTGTGAGTTGCTTTCACACATCGCAATGCAGTTTCTCATAAGGCTTCTCTCCAGTTTTCATCTGAGGATATTTCCTTTTTCACCATAGCCCTCAATGAGCTCCCAAATATCACTTTGCAGAACCCAACACAACAGAGTGAGCAAACTATTCCAAGAAGGGAAGAGTGGAACTCTGTGTGATGAAGTCACACATCAGAAAGCAATCTCTCTGAAAGCTTCTCTCTAGTTTTTATCTGAGGATATTTCCTTTTTCACCATGAGTCCCTATGGGCTCCCAAATTTCACTTTGCAGATTCCACGAAAAGAGGGTTAGCAAACTTCTTCCTCGGAACTAAGCTGTAACACTGTGAGCGGAATTCACAGATCACAAAGAAGTTTCTCAGAAAGTTTCTTTCACATTTTGAACTGATGATATTTCCTTTATCAGCGTAGGCCTCAATGCGATCCAAAGAATTTCTTCTCAGGTTCCTCAAAAACAATGATAATGGACTGTTGCAGGAAAGATAAATGTAACTCTGTGAGATGAATTCACACATCACCAAGAAGTTTCTAGGAAAGCTTCTCTCTAGTTTTCAACTGAGGATATTTCCTTTTTCACCATGGGCCCCTATGGGCTCCCAAATCTCACTTTGCAGATTCCACGAAAAGAGTGTTGTCAAACTGCTTCCTGAGAAATAAACTGTAACTCTGTGAGAGGAATTCACAGATCACAAGAAGTTTCTCAGAAAACTTCTTTCACGTTTTGAACTGACGAATTTTTATTTTCAGCGTAGGCCTCAATGTGATCCAAATTATTCCTTCTCAGGTTCCTCAAAAACATTGATAGCGGACTGTTGCAGGAAATATAAGTGTAACTCTGTGAGATGAAATCACACATCACCATTAAGTTTCTAGGAAAGCTACTTTCTAGTTTTCATCTGAGGATATTTCCTTTGTCACCGTAAGCTTCATTGCGTTCAGATGTATCCCATTCCAGATTTCCAGAAATCTGTGTTAGCACAGTGAAGAGAAAGGTGTAACTCTGTGAGTTGCATTCACTCATCGCAATGCAGTTTCTCAGAAGGCTTCCTTCAAGTTTTCATCTGAGGATGTTTCCTTTTTCACCATAGCCCTCAATGAGCTCCCAAATATCCCTTTGCAGAACACAAGATAACAGAGTTAGCAAACTGTTTCAAGAAGGGAAGGGTGGAACTCTGTGTGATGAATTCACTCATCAGAAAGCAATCTCTCACAAAGCTTCTCTCTAGTTATTATCTGAGGATATTTCGTTTTTCACCATGGACACCTATGGGCTTCCAAATCTTACATTGCAGATTCCACGAAAAGAGTGTTAGCAAACTGCTGCCTGAGAACTAAGCTGTAACTCTGTGAGAGGAATTCACAGATCACAAATAAAATTCTCAGAAAGCTTTTTTCACGTTTTGAATTGATGATATTTCCTTTATCAGCGTAGGCCTCAATACGATCCAAAGAAGTCCTTCTCAGATTCCTCAGAAATATTGATAACGGACTGTTGCAGGAAACATAAGTGTAACTCTGTGAGTTGAATTCACACATCACCAACAAATTTCTAAGAAAACTTCTTTCTAATTTTCATCTGAGGATATTTCCTTTGTCACCATAAGCTTCATTGCGTTCAGAAGTATCCCATTGCATATTTCCAGAACACTGTGTCAGCAAACTGAACACTGAAGAGAAACGTGTAACTCTGTGAGTTGCATTCACACAACGTAATGTAGTTTCTCAGAAGGCTTCTTTCCAATTTTCATGTGAGGATATTTCGTTTTTCACCATAGGCCTCAATGAGCTTCCAAATATCACTTAACAATACACAAGATAACAGAGTTAGCCAACTGTTCCAAGAAGGGAAGGGTGGAACTCTCTGTGATGAAGTCACACAAGAAAGCAATCTCTTGGAAAGCTTCTCTGTAGTTATTATCTGAGGATATTTACTTTTTCACCATGGGCCTGTATGGGCTCCCAAATCTCACTTTGCAGATTCCACGAAAAGAGTGTTAGCAAACTGCTTCCTGAGAACTATGCTGTAGCACGGTGAGAGGAATTCACAGATCACAAAGAAGTTTCTCAGAAAGCTTCTTTCAGGTTTTGAACTGATGATATTTCCTTTATCAGCGTAGGCCTCAATGCGATCCAAACAAACCCTCTCTGGTTCCTCAAAAGCAGTGATAATGGACTGTTGCAGGAAACATAAGTGTAACTCTGTGAGATGAATTCTCACATCACCAAGAAATTTCTAGGAAGGCGTCTTTCTAGTTTTCATCTGAGGATATTTCCTCTGTCACCATAAGCCTCATTGCATTCAGAAGTATCCCATATCAGATTTCCAGAAAACAGTGTTAGTACCCTGAACACTGAAGAGAAAGGTGTAACTCTGTGAGTTGCATTCACACATCGCAATGCAGTTTTTCAGAAGGCTTCATTCCAGTTTTCATCTGAGGATATTTCCTTTTTCACCATAGCCTTCAATGAGCTCCATAATATCACTTTGGCAGAACACAAGATAACAGAGTTGGCAACTGTTTCCAAGAAGGGAAGTGTGGAACTCTGTGTGATTAAGTCACACATTGAAAGCAATCTCTCGAAAGCTTCTCTCTGAGTTATTAGCTGAGGATATTTCCTTTTTCACCATGGGCCCATATGGGCTCCCAAATCTCACTTTGCAGATTCCACGAAAAGAGGGGTAGCAAACTGCTTCCTGAGAACTAAGCTGTAACTTCGTGAGAGGAATTCACATACCACAAAGAAGTTCTCAGAAAGCGTCTTTCACGTTTTGAACTGATGATATTTCCTTTATCAGCGTAGGGCACAATGCGATCCAAACAATTCCTTCTCTGGTTACTCAAAAACAGTGATAATGGACTGTGGCAGCAAACAAAGTGTAACTCTGTGAGATGAATACACACATCACAAAGAATTTTCTAGGAAAGCTTCTTTCTAGTTTCATCTGAGGGTATTTCCTTTTTCACCCTTAAGCTTCATTGCGTTCTATAGTGTCCCAATGCAGATTTCTAGAAAACTGTGTTCGCAAACTGAACAGTGAAGAGAAACGTGTAACTCTGTGAGTTGGCATTCACACATCGCAATGCAGTTTCTCAGAAGCCTTCTTTCCAGTTTTCATCTGAGGATATTTCCTTTTCACCAAAGCCCTCAAAAGGACCCAAATATCAGTTTGCAGAACACAATATAACAGAGATCGCAAACTGTCCAAGAAGGGAAGAGTGGAACTCTGTGTGATGAAGTCACACATCAGAAAGCAATCTCTCAGAAAGCTTCTCTCTAGTTATTATCTGAGGATCATCTTTTTTCACCAGGGTCCCCTATTGGGCTCCCAAATCTCACTTTGCAGATTCCACGAAAGGAGTGTTAGCAATCTGGTTCCTGAGAACTAAGCTGTAACTTTGTGAGAGGAATTCACAGATCACTAAGAAGTTTCTCAGAAACTTATTTCACGTTTTGAACTGACGATATTTTATTTTTCAGCGTAGGCCTCTATGCGATCCAAAGTATTCCTTCTCAGGTTCCTCAAAAACAGTGATAATGGACTGTTGCAGGAAACATTAGTGTAACCCCGTGAGATGAATTCACACATCAGCAAGAAGTTTCTAAGAAAGCTTCTTTCTAGTTTTCATCTGAGGATGTTTCCTTTGTCACAGTAAGCATCATTGGGTTCAGAAGAATCCCATTGCAGATTTCCAGAAAACTGTGTCAGCAAACTGAACACTGAAGAGAAAGGTGTAACTCTGTGAGTTGCATTCAAACATCACAAGGCAGTTTCTCAGACGGCTTCTTTCCAGTTTTCATCTTAGGATATTTCCTTTTCCAACATAGCCCTCAATGAACTCCCAAATATCACTTTGCAGAACACAAGATAACAGAGTTAGCAAACTGTTTCAAGAATGGAAGGGTGGAAATCTGTGTGTTGAAGTCACACATCAGAAAGCAATCTCTCATTAAACTTCTCTCTAGTTATTATCTGAGGATATTTCCTTTTCACCATGGGCCTCTATGGGCTCCCAAATCTCACTTTGTAGATTCCACGAAAAGAGTGTTATTAAACTGCTTCCTGAGAAATGAGCTGTAACTCGGTGAGAGGAACTCATAGATCACAAAGAGGTTTCTCAGAAAGCTTCTTTCTAGTTTTCATCTAAGGATATTTGCTTTGTCACTGTAAGCTTCATTGCGTTTAGAAGTATCCCATTGCAGATTTCCAGAAAACTATGTTAGCAAACTGAACACTGGAGAGAAACGTGTAACTCTGTGAATTGCATGCACACATCACAATGCTGTTTCTCAGAAGGCTACTTTCCAGTTTTCATCTGAGGATAATTCCTTTTTCACCATAGTCCTCAATGAGCTCCGAAATATCACTTAGCAGAACACAAGATAACAGAGTTAGCAAACTGTTCCAAGAAGGGAAGGGAATAACTCTGTGTGTTGAAGTCACACGTCAGAAAGCAATCTCTCAGAAAGGTTCTCTGTAGTTATTATCTGAGGATATTTCCTTTGTCACCATGGGCCCCTATGTGCTCCCAAATCTCACTTTGCAGATTCCACGAAAAGAGTGTTAGCAAACTGCTTCCTGAGAACTAAGCTGTAACTCTGTGAGAGGAATTCACAGATCACAAAGAAGTTTCTCAGAACGCTTCTTTCACGTTTTGAACTGATGATATTTCGTTTATCAGTGTAGGCCTCTATGCGATCCAAAGAAGTCCTTCTCAGGTTTCTAAATAACAGAGATAATGGACTGTTGCATGAAACAAAAGTATAATTCTGTGAGATGAATTCACACATCACCAAGAAGTTTCTAAGAAAACTTCTTTCTAGTTTTCATCTGAGGACATTTCCTTTTTCACCGTAAGCTTCATTGCATTCAGAAGTATCCTATTGCAAATTTCCAGAAAACTGTGTCAGCCATCTGAACACTGAAGAGAAACGTGTAACTCTGTGAGTTGCATTCACACATCGCAATGCAGTTTCTCAGTAGGCTTCTTTCCAGTTTTGATCTGAGTATATTTCCTTTATCAACATAGCCCTCAATGAGCTCCCAAATGTCACTTTGCAGAACACAGTAACAGAGTTAGCAAACTGTTCCAAGAAGGGAAGGGTGGAACTCTGTGTGATGAAGTCACACATCACAGAGCAATCTCTCAGTAAACATCTCTGTAGTTATTATCTGAGGATATATCCTTTTTCTCCATGGGCCCCAATGGGCTCCCAAATCTCACTTTGCAGATTCCCCGAAAAAAGTGTTAGCAAACTGCTTCCTGAAGTCTAAGTTATAAGTCTGTGAGATGAACTCACAGATCAGAAAGAACTTTCTCAGAAAGCATCTTTCTCGTTTTGAACGGAGGAAATTTCCTTTATCAGCGTTGCCTTAATGCGATCAAAGGAAGCCCTTCTCAGGTTCCTCAAAGACAGTGTTAATGTTCTGCTCCACGAAACATAAGTGTAACTCTGCAAGATGAATTCACACATCACAAAGAAGTTTCGGAAAAAGCTTCCTTCTAGTTTTCATCTGAGGAAATTTCCTTTGTTACCGTAAGCTTCATTGCGATAAGAGGAATCCCATTGCAGATTTCCAGAAAACTTGGTTAGCAAACTGATCACTGAAGAGAAACGTGTAACTCTGTGAGTTGCATTCACTCATGGCAATGCAGTTACTCAGAAGGCTTCCTTCCAATTTTGATCTGAGGATATTTCCTTTCTCACCATAGCCCTCAATGAGCTTCCAAATATAACTTTGCAGAATCTACGACAACAGTGTTAGCAAACTGATCCAAGAAGTGAAGGGAGGAACTCTGTGTGATGAAGTCACACATCAGAAAGCAATCTCTCAGAAAGCTTCTCTCTAGTTATTATATGAGGATATTTCCTTTTTCACCATGGGCCCCTATAGGCTCCCAAATATCACTTTCCAGATTCCACGATAAGAGTGTTAGCAAACTGCTTCCTGAAGTCTAAATTATAGGTCTGTGAGATGAACTCACAGATCAGAAAGAAGTTTCTCAGAAAGCTTCTTTCACGTTTTGAACGGATGAAAGTTCCTTTATCAGCGAAGACCTCAATGCGATCCAAAGAAGCCCTTCTCAGGTTCCTCAAAGAGAGTGTCAATGGACTGCTCCAAGAAACATAAGTGTAATTCTGGGAGATGAATTCACATCACCAAGAAGTTTCTAAGAAAGCTTCTTTCTAGTTGTCATCTGAGGATATTTCCTTTGTCACCGTAAGCTTCATTGCGCTAAGAAGTATCACATTGCAGTTTTCCAGAAAACTTAGTTAGCAAACTGATCACTGAAGAGAAACGTGTAACTCTGTGAGTTGCATTCACTCATGGCAATGCAGTTTCTCAGAAGGCTTCTTTCCAGTTTTGATCGGAGGATATTTCCTTTTTCACCATCGCCCTCAATGAGCTCCCAAATATTTCTTTGCAGAATCCACGACAACAGTGTTAGCCAACTGTTCCAAGATGGGAAGTGTGGAACTCTGTGTGATGAAGTCACACATCAGAAAGCAATCTCTCAGAAAGATTCTCTCTAGTTATTATGTGAGGATATTTAATTTTTCACCATGGACCCCTATGTGCTCCCAAATATCACTTTCCAGATTCCACGAAAAGAGTGTTAGCAAACCCCTTCCTGAACTCTAAGTTATAAGTCTGTGAGAAGAACTCACAGATCAGAAAAAACTTTCTCAGAAAGCTTCCTTCACGTTTTGAACGGAGGAAATTTCCTTTATCAGCGTAGGCCTCAATGCGATCCAAGGAAGCCCTTCTCAGATTCCTCAAAGACAGTGTTAATGGGCGACTCCACGAAACATAAGTGTAACTCTGTGAGATGAATTCACACATCACCAAGAAGTTTCTAAGAAAGCTTTTTTCATTAAGAAGTTTCTCAGAAAGCTTCTTTCTAGTTTTCATCTGTGGATATTTCCTTTGACACCGTAAGCTTCATTGCACTGAGAAATATCCCAAGGCAGATTTCCAGAAAACTATGTTAGCTAACAGATCACTGAAGCGAAACGTGTAACTCTGTGAGTTGCATTCATACATCGACGTGCATTTTCCCAGAAGGCTTCTTTCCAGTGTTTATCTGAATATATTTCCTTGTTCACCATAGCCCTCAATGAGCTACCAAATATCACTTTGCAGTATCCACGACAACAGTGTTAGCAAACTGTTCCAAGAAGGGAAGGGTGGAACTCTGTGTGATGAAGTCACACATCAGAAAGCAATCTCTCAGAAAGCTTTTCTCTAGTTATTTTCTGAGGATATTTCCTTTTTCACAATGGGCCCCAATGGACTCCCAAATATCCCTTTGCACATTCCACGAAAAGTGAGGTAGCAAACTGCTTCATGAGGCCTAAGTTGTAACTCTGTAAGATGAATTCAGAGATCACAAAGAAGTTTCTCAGAAAGCTTCTTTCTCATTTTTATTGGAAGATATTTCTATTGGCCCCATTGTTTTCAAAGGGACCGGAATATCTGTTCTCAGATTCCACACACAAAGGCCTAGGCCACGGCCCCACGAAATACAGCTGTAACTCAGTGAGTTGAATTCACACATCACAAAGCGGTTTCTCAGAAAGCTTCTTTCTTTTGTAAGACGAGGTTATTTGTGGTCTCGGAGCGCCACCATGTGACCTATTGCAGATTCTGCGAAAACTCTGCTAGCAAGCTTCTCAGTGAAAACAATGATGGACATCTGTGGGCTGAATTAAACAACAACAAAGAAGTTTCTGAGAAGCCTTCTCTGAAGGTTTCTCTGAGGATAGTTCCTTATTCACCATGCGATTCAACGATATCCAAGACATCACATCTGAGATTCCTCAAAATGAGTGCTAGGAAACTCCCCCGAGAAAGGGTGATGTAACACTGTGAAATGAATTCACATATCACAAAGCAGTTTCTCAGAAAGCTTGATTCCGCTTTTTCTTGGAGGATATTTCTTTTCTCCTTGCATTCTTCAAAGCCATCTGAAATATCACTTCTCGGAATTCACGGAAACAGTCCTAAGAAACGGCTCCAAAAAACACTGGCGAAACTCTGTGAGATGAAGTCACACATCAGAAAGCAATCTCTAAGAAAGCTTCTCTCTAGTTATTATCTGAGGATATTTCTTTTTTCACAAAGGGCCCCAATAGGCTCCCAAATATCACTTTGCAGATTCTACGAAAAGAGTGTTAGCAAACGGCTTCTTTAGGCATAGTTTGAAACTGTGTGAGATGACTTCACAGATGAGAATGAAGTTTCTCAGAAAGCTTGTTTCACGTTTTGAAGTGAGGAAATTTCCTTTATCAGCGAAGGCCTCAATGCGATCCATGGAAGCCCTTCTCAGTTTCCTCAAAGACAGAGTTAATGGACTGCTCCAGGAAACATAAGTGTAACTCTGTGAGATGAATTCACACATCACCAAGAAGTTTCTAAGAAAGCTTCTTTCCAGTTTTCATCCGTGGATATTTCCTTTGTCACCGTAAGGTTCATTGCGCTATGAAGTATCTAATTGCAGATGTCCTGAAAACTTAGTTAGCAAACTGATCACTGAAGAGAAACATGTAACTCTGTGAGTTGCATTCACTCATGGCAATGCAGTTTCTCAGAAGGCTTCTTTCCAGTTTTGATCTTTGGATATTTCCTTTTTCAACATAGCCGTCATTGAGCTCCCAAATATACCTCTGCAGAATCCACGACAACAGTGTTAGCAAACTGTTCCAAGAAGGGAAGGGTGGAAATCTGGGTGATTAAATCACACATCAGAAAGCAATCTCTCAGAAAGCTTCTATCTAGTTATTTTGTGAGGATATTTCCTTTTTCACCTTGGGTCCTATGGGCTCCCAAATATCACTTTCCAGATTCCACGAAAAGAGTGTTAGCAAACTGATTCCTGAAGTCTAATTTATAAATCTGTGAGATGAACTCACAGATCAGAAAGATGTTTCTCATAAAGCTTCTTTCACGTTTTGAAAGGAAGAAATTTCCTTTATCAGCGTAGGCCTCAATGCTAACAAAAGAAGCCCTTCTCAGGTCCCTCAAAGACAGTGTTAATGGACTGCTCTACGAAACATAAGAGTAACTTTGTGAGATGAATTCACACATTAACAAGAAGTTTCTAAGAAAGTTACTTTTTAGTTTTCATCTGAGGATATTTCCTTTGTTACCGTAAGCTACATTGCGATAAGAGGGATCCCATTGAGGATTTCCAGAAAACTTAGTTAGCAAACTGATCACTGAAGAGAAACGTGTAACTCTATGAGTTGCATTCACTCATGGCAATGCAGTTTCTCAGAAGGCTTCTTTCCAGTTTTTATCTGAGGATATTTCCTTTTTCCCCATAGCCGTCAATGAGCTCCCAAATATACCTTTGCAGAATCCACAACAACAGTGTTAGCAAACTGTTCCAAGAAGTTAAGGGTGGAACTCTGTATGATGAAGCCACACATCAGAAAGGAATCTCTCAGAAAGCTTCTCTCTAGTTATTATGTGACGATATTTCCTTTTTCACCTTGGGCCCCTATGGGCTCCCAAATATCACTTTACAGATTCCACGAAAAGAGTGTTAGCAAACTGCTTCCTGAAGTCTAAGTTATAAATCTGTGAGATGAACTCACAGATCAGAAAGAAGTTTCTCAGAAAGCTTCTTTCACGTTTTGACGGAAGAAATTTCCTTTATCAGCGTAGGCCTCAATGCTATCAAAAGAAGCCCTTCTCAGGTCCCTCAAAGACAAGTGTTAATGGACTGCTCTACGAAACATAAGTGTAACCTTGTGAGATGAATTCACACATTAACAAGAAGTTTCTAAGAAAGCTTCTTTCTAGTTTTCATCTGTGGATATTTTCTTTGTCACCGTAGTGTTCACTGCGCTATGAAGTATCTAATTGCAGATTTCCAGAAAACTGTGTTAACAAACTGATCACTGAGGAGAAAAGTGAAACTCTTGAGTTGCATTCACACATGGCAATGCACTTTCTCAGAAAGCTTCTCTAGTTATTATGTGAGGATATTTCCTTTTTCACCATAGCCCTCAATGACCTCCCAAATATACCTTTGCAGAATCCACGACAACAGTGTTAGCAAACTGTTCCAGGAAGGGAAGGGTGGAACTCTGTGTGATGAAGCCACACATCAGAAAGGAATCTCCCAGAAAGCTTCTCTCTACTTATTAGTTGAGGATATTTCCTTTTTCACCATGGGCCCCTATGGGCTCCCAAATATCACTTTACAGATTCCACGAAAAGAGTGTTAGCAAACTGCTTCCTGAAGTCTAAGTTATAAGTCTGTGAGATGAACTCACCGATCAGAAAGACGTTTCTCAGAAAGCTTCTTTCACGTTTTGAATGGATGAAATTTCCTTTATCAGCGAAGGCCTCAATGCGATCCAAAGAAGCCGTTCTCAGATTCCTCAAAGACAGTGTTAATGGACTGCTCCACGAAACATAAGTGTACACTGTGAGATGAATTCACACATCACCAAGAAGTTTCAAAGAAAGCTTCTATCTAGTTTTAATCTGTGGATATTTCCTTTGTCACCGTAAGGTTCATTGTGCTATGAAGTATCTAATTGCAGATTTCCAGAAACTGTGTTAACAAACTGATCACTGAGGAGAGACGTGTGACTCTGTGGGTTGGATTCACGCATGGCAACTCAGTTTCTCAGAAAGCTTCTCTTTAGTTATTATGTGAGGATATTTCCTTTTTCACCATAGCCCTCAATGAGCTCCCAAATATACCTTTGCAGAATCCACGACAACAGTGTTAGCTAACTGTTCCAAGAAGGGAAGGGTGGCACTCTGTGTGATGAAGTCGAACATCAGAAAGCAATCTCTCAGAAAGCTTTTCTCCAGTTATTATGTGAGGATATTTACTTTTTCACCATGGGCCCCTATGAGCTCCCAAATATCACTTTCCAGATTAAACGAAAAGTGTGTTAGCAAACTGCATCCTGAAGTCTAAGTTATAAGTCGGTTAGATGAACTCACAGATCAGAAGAAGTTTATCAGAAAGCTTCTTTCTCGTTTTGAACGGATGAAATTTCCTTTATCAGCGTAGGCCTCAATGCGATCATAAGAAGCCGTTCTCAGATTCCTCAAAGACAGTGTTAATGGACTGCTCCACGAAACATAAGTGTAACTCTGTGAGATGAATTCACACATCACCAAGAAGTTTCTAAGAAAGCTTCTTTCTAGTTTTCATCTGTGGATATTTCCTTTGTCACCATAAGGTTCATTGCGCTATGAAGTATCTAATTGCAGATTTCCAGAAAATTGTGTTAACAAACTAATCACTGAGGAGAAACGTGTAACTCTGTGAGTTGCATTCACACATGGCAATGCAGTTTCTCAGAAAGCTTCTCTTTAGTTATTATGTGAGGATATTTCCTTTTTCACCATAGCCCTCAATGAGCTCCCAAATATACCTTTGCAGAATCCACGACAACAGTGTTAGCAAACTTTTCCAAGAAGGGAAGGGTGGAACTCTGTGTGATGAAGCCACACATCAGAAATGAATCTCTCAGGAAGCCTCTCTAGTTATTAGTTGAGGATATTTCCTTTTTCACCATGGGCCCCGATGGGCAGCCAAATATCACTTTACAGATTCCAGGAAAAGTGGGTTAGCAATCTGCTTCCTGAAGTCTAAATTATAAGTCTGTGAGATGAACTCACAGATAGAAAGACGTTTCTCAGAAAGGTTCTTTTGCGTTTTGAATGGATGAAATTTCCTTTATCAGCGTAGGCCTAAATGCAATTCAAAGAAGCCGTTCTCAGATTCCTGAAAGACAGTGTTAATGGACTGCTCCACGAAACATAAGTGTAACTCTGTGAGATGAATTCACACATCACCAAGAAGTTTCTAAGAAAGCTTCTTTTAAGTTTTCATCTGAGGATATTTCCTTTGTCACTGTAAGCTTCATTGCGTTCACAAGTATCCCATTGCAGATTTCCAGAAAATGTCTTAGCACAATGAACACTGAAGAGAACGGTGCCACTCGGTGAGTTGCATTCACACATCGCAATGCTGTTTCTCAAAGGCTTCTTTAAAGTTTTCATCTGAGGATATTTCCTTTTTCGCAAACGCCCTCAATAAGCTCCCAAATAACAATTTTTAGAACCCAACAGAACAGAGTGAGCAAACTGTTCCAAGAAGGGAAAGGTGGAACTCTGTCTGATGAAGTCACACATCAGAAAGCAACCTCTCAGAAAGCTTCCCTGTACTTATTATCTGAGGATATTTCCTTTTTCACCATGGGCCTCTATGCCCTCCCAAATCCCACTTTGCAGATTCCACGAAAACAGTGATAGCAAACTGCTTCCTGAGAACTAAGCTGTAACTCCGTGAGAGAAACTCACAGATCACAAAGAAGTTTCTCAGAAAGCTTCTTTCACGTTTTGTACTGATGATATTTCCTTTATCGGCGTAGGCCTCAATGCGATGCAAAGAAGTCCTTCTCAGGTTCCTCAAAAACAGTGATAATGGACTGTTGCAGGAAACATAAGAGTAACACTATGAGATGAATTTACACATCACCAAGAAGTTTCTAGGAAAGCTTCTTTCTAGTTTTCATCTCAGGATATTTCCTTTGTCATCGTAAGCTTCATTGCCTTCAGATATATCCCATTGCAGATTTCCAGAAAACTGTGTTAGCACCCTGAACACTGAAGAGAAAGGTGAAACTCTGTGAATTGCATTCGCACATCACAATGCAGTTTCTCAGAAGGCTTCTTTCCAATTTTCATCTGAGGATATTTCCTTTTTCACCATAGCCCTCAATGAGCTCCCAAATATCACTTTGCAGGACACACAATAACAGAGTTAGCAAACTGTTCCAAGAAGGGAAAGGTGGAACTCTGTGTGGTGAAGTCACACATCAGAAAGCAATCTCTCAGAAAGCTTCTCTCTAGTTATTATCTGAGGGTATTTCCTTTTTCACCATGGGCCCCAATGGGCTCCCAAATCTCACTTTGCAGATTCCACGAAAAGAGTGTTAGCAAACTGCTTCCTGAGAACTAAGCTCTAATTCTGTGAGATGAACTCACAGATCAGAAAGAAGTTTCTCAGAAAGCTTCTTTCACGTTTGAACGGATGAAATTTCCTTTATCAGCGTAGGCCTCAATGCGATCCAAAGAAGCCGTTCTCAGATTCCTCAAAGACAGTGTTAATGGACTGCTCCACGAAACATAAGTGTAACTCTGTGAGATGAATTCACACATCACCAAGAAGTTTCTAAGAAAGCTTCTTTCTAGTTTTCATCTGTGGATATTTCCTTTGTCACCGTAAGGTTCATTGCGCTATGAAGTATCAATTGCAGATTTCCAGAAAACTGTGTTAACAAACTGATCACTGAAGGAGAAACGTGTAACTCTGTGAGTTGCATTCACACATGGCAATGCAGTTTCTCAGAAAGCTTCTCTTAGTTATTATGTGAGGATATTTCCTTTTTCACCATAGCCCTCAATGAGCTCCCAAATATACCTTTGGCAGAATCCACGACAACAGTGTTAGCGAACTGTTCCAAGAAGGGAAGGGTGGAACTCTGTGTGATGAAGTCACACATCAGAAAGCAATCTCTCAGAAAGCTTCTCTCTAGTTATTAGCTGAGGATATTTCCTTTTTCACCATGGGCCCCTATGGACTCCCAAATCTCACGTTGCAGATTCCACGAAAAGAATGTTAGCAATCTGCTTCCTGAGAACTAAGCTGTAACTCTGTGAGAGGAATTCACAGATCACAAAGAAGTTTCTCAGAAAGCTTCTTTCACGTTTTGAACTGATGATATATCCTTTATCAGCGTAGGCCTCAATGCGATGCAAAGAAGTCCTTCTCAGTTCCTCAACAACAGTGATAATGGACTGCTTGCCAGGAAACATAAGTGTAACTCTGTGTAAGATGAATTCACACATCACCAACAAGTTTGTGAGGAAGCTTCTTTCTAGTTTTCACCTGAGGATATTTCCTTTGTCACCGTAAGCTGCATTGCGTTCAGAAGTATCCATTGCAGATTTCCAGAAAACTGTGTTAGCACACTGCTCACTGAGGGAGAAACGTGTAACTCTGTGAAGTTGCATTCACACCATTAGGCAATTCAGTTTTTCTCAGAAAGCTTCTCTTTAGTTATTCATGTGAGGATATTCCTTTTTTTCATCCAACTCCAACCATAGCCCTCAATGAGCCTCGCAAATATACCGTTTAGCAGAATCCACGAAAACAGTGATTAGGAAACTCGTTCCAAGAAGGGAAGCGTGGAATCTCTGGTGGATGGAAGTCCACACAGTCAGAAAGGAATCTCTCAGAAAGCTTCTCTCTAGTTATTAGGTGAGGATATTTCCTTTTCAACCATGGGCCCCGAAGGGCTCCCAAATAGCAACTTTACAGATTACACGAAAAAGTGTGTTAGCAAACTGCTTCCTGAAGTCTAAGTTATAAGTCTGGTGAGATGAACTCACAGATAGAAAGACGTTTCTCATAAAGCCTTCATTTCACGTTTTGAAAGGATGGACAGTTTCCTTTATCAGCATAGGCCTCATGCGATCCAACGAAAGCCGTTCTCAGATTCCTCAAAGACAGTGTTAATGGACTGCTCCACGAAACATAAGTGTAACTCTGTGAGATGAATTCACACATCACCAAGAAGTTTCTAAGAAAGCTTCTTTCTAGTTTCATCTGTGGATATTTCCTTTGTCACCGTAAGGTTCATTGCGCTATGAAGTATCTAATTGCAGATTTCCAGAAAACTGTGTTAACAAACTGATCACTGAGGAGAAACGTGTAACTCTGTGAGTTGCATTCACACATGGCAATGCAGTTTCTCAGAAAGCTTCTCTTTAGTTATTATGTGAGGATATTTCCTTTTTCACCATAGCCCTCAATGAGCTCCCAAATATACCTTGCAGAATCCACGACAACAGTGTAGCAAACTGTTCCAAGAAGGGAAGGGGTGGAACTCTGTGTGATGAAGCCACACATCAGAAAGGAATCTCTCAGAAAGCTTCTCTCTAGTTATTAGGTGAGGATATTTCCTTTTCACCATGGGCCCCTAGGGGCTCCCAAATATCACTTTACAGATTCCACGAAAAGAGTGTTAGCAAACTGCTTCCTGAAGTCTAAGTATAAGTCGGTGAGATGAACTCACAGATCAGAAAGACGTTTCTCAGGAAAGCTTCTTTCACGTTTGAACGGATGAAATTTCCTTTATCAGCAGTAGGCCTCAATGCGATCCAAAGAAGCCGTTCTCAGATTCCTCAAAGACAGTGTTAATGGACTGCCTCCACGAAACATAAGTGTAACTCTGTGAGATGAATTCACACATCACCAAGAAGTTTCTAAGAAAGCTTATTTCTAAGTTTCATCTGTGGATATTTCCTTTGTCACCGTAAGGTTCATTGCGCTATGAAGTATCTAATTGCAGATTTCCAGAAAACTGTGTTAACAAACTAATCACTGAGGAGAAACGTGTAACTCTGTGAGTTGCATTCACACATGGCAATGCAGTTTCTCAGAAAGCTTCTCTTTAGTTTATTATGTGAGGATATTTCCTTTTTACCATAGCCCTCAAAGAGCTCCCAAATATACCTTGCAGAATCCACGACTACAAGTGTTAGCAAACTGTTCCAAGAAGGGAAGGGTGGAACTCTGTGTGATGAAGCCACACATCAGAAGGAATCTCTCAGAACGCTTCTCTCCTAGTTTCTTAGGTTGAGGATATTTCCTTTTCTTTGCACCATGGGCCCCGATGGGTCTCCCAAATATCACTTTACATATACCACCCGAAAAGATGTGTTTGCAAACTGCTTCCCTGAGCTCCAGTTGATAGAGTCGTGAGATGAAACTCACAGATCAGAAGAAGTTTATCAGAAAGCCTTCTTTCACGTTTTTGACTGGATGAAACTTTCCTTTATCAGCGTAGTCCTCATGCGATCCATAGAAGCCCGTTCTCAGATTCCTCAAAGGACAGTGTTAATGGACTGCTTCCACGGAAACATAAGTGTAAACTCTGTGAGATGAATGCACACATCACCAAGAAAGTTTCTCAGAAAGGTTTCCTGTCTAGTCTTCATATGTGGATATTTCCTTGTCACCGTAAAGGTTCATTCGCCTCAGAAGTACCCATTGCAGATTTCCAGAAAACTGTGTTAGCACACTGAACACTGAAGAGAAAGGTGTAACTCTGTGAGTTGCGTTCACACATCGCAATACAGTTTCTCAGAAGGCTTCCTTCCAGTTTTCATCTGAGATATTTCCTTTTTCAACCATAGCCTCCAATGAGCTCCAAATATGACTTTGCAGAATCACAAGATAACAGATGTTATCAAACTGTTCCAAGAAGGGAAGGGTGGAACTCTGTGTGATGAAGTCAACATCAGAAAGCAATCTTCTCAGAAAGCTCTCTATACTTATTAGCTGAGGATAATTCCTTTTTTCACAATGGGCCCCTAATGGGCTCCCAAATCTCACTTTACAGATTCCACGAAAAGAGTTTTAGCAAACTGCTTCCTGATAACTAAGGTGATAAGTCCTGTGAGAGGAACTCACAGATCACAAAGAAGTTTCTCAGAAAGCTTCTTTCACGTTTTGAACTGATGAATATTTCTTTATCAGCGTAGGCCTCAATGCGATCCAAAGAAGTCCTTCTCAGTTTCCACAAAAACAGTGAGAATGGACTGTTGCAGGAAACATAAGTGTAACTCTGTGAGATGAATTCACACATCACCAAGTTGTTTCTAGGAAAGTTTCTTTGTAGTTTTCACCTGAGGATACGTGCTTTGTCACCGTAATCTTCATTGCGTTCAGAAGTATGCCATGGCAGATTTCCAGAAAACTGTGTCAGCACACTGAACACTGAAGAGAAAGGTGTAACTCTGTGAGTTGCATTCACTCATCGCAATGCAGTTTCTCAGAAGGCTTCTTTCCAGTTTTCATCTGAGGATATTTCCTTTTCCACTGTAGCCCTCAAAGAACTCCCAAATATCACTTGCCGAACACAAGATAACAGAGTTAGCAAACTGTATCAAGAAGGGAAGGGTGGAACTCTGTGTGGTGAAGTCACACATTAGAAAGCAATCTCGCAGAAAGCTTTTCTCTAAATATTATCTGAGGATATATCCTTTTTCACCATTGGCCCCTAGGGTCTTCCAAATCTCACTTTACGGATTCCACGAAAAGAGTGTTAACAAACTGCTTCCTGAGAACTAAGCTGTAACTCTGTGAGAGAAATTCACAGATCACAAAGAAGTTTCTCAGAAAGCTTCTTTCACCTTTTAAACTGATGATTCTTCCTTTATATGCGTAGGAATCAATGCGAACCAAAGAAGTCCTTCTCAGGATGCCAAAAACGGTGATTACGGACTGTTGCAGGACACATAAGTGTAACTCTGTGAGACGAATTCACACATCATCAAGAAGTTTCTAAGAAAGCTTCCTTCTGGTTTTCAACTGAGGATATTTCCTTTGTCACCGTAAGCTTCATTGCGTTCAGTAGTATCCCATTGCAGATTTTCAGAAAACTGTGTTAGCACACTGAAAAGTGAAGAGACAGATGGAACTCTGTGAGTTGCATTCACACATCGCAATGCAGTTTCTCAGAAGGCTTCTTTCCAGTTTTCATCTGAGGATATTTCCTTTTTCACCATAGCAGTCAATGACCTCCCAAATATCACTTTGAAGAACAGAAGATAACAGAGTTAGCAAACTGTTACAAGAAGGGAAGGGTGGAACTCTTTGTGATGACGTCACACATCAGAAAGCAATCTCTCAAAAAGCTTGTCTCTAATTATTATATGAGGATATTTCCTTTTTCACCATGGGCCCCTATTGGCTCCCAATCTCACTTTACAGATTCCACGAAAAGAGTGTTAGCAAACTGCTTGCTGAGAACTAAGCTGTAACTCTGTGAGAGGAATTCACAGATCACAAAGAAGTTTCTCAGGGAGATTCTTTCACTTTTTCAACTGATGATATTTCCTTTATCAGCGTAGGCCTCAATGCGATCCAAAGAAGTCCTTCTCAGGTTCCTCAAAAACATTGATAATGGACTGTTGTAGGAAACATAAGTGTAGCTCTGTGAGTTGAATTCACACATCACCAAGAAGTTTCTAAGGAAGCTTCTTTCTAGTTTTCATCTGAGGATATTTCCCTTGTCATGGTAAGCTTCATGGCATTCAGAAGTATCCCATTGCAGATTTCCAGGAAACTGTGTTAGCACACTGAACACTGAAGAGGAAGGTGTAACTCTGTGAGTTGCATTCACACATCGCAATGCAGTTTCTTAGAAGGCTTCTATCGAGTTTTCGTCTGAGGAAGTTTCCTTTTTCACCGTAGCCCTCAATGAGCTCCCAAATATCACTTTACAGAACACAAGATAAAACAGTTAGCAAACTGTTCCAAGAAGGGAAGGGTGGAACTCTGTATGATGAAGTCACACATCAGAAGGCAATCTCTCAGAAAGCTTCTCTCTAGTTATTATCTGAGGATATATCAGTTTTCAACATGGGCAACTATGGGCTCCCAAATCTACTTTGCAGATTCCATGAAAAGTGTGCTACCAAACTGCTTCCTGAGAACTAAGCCGTAACTCTGTGAGAGGAATTCACAGATCACAAAGAAGTTTCTCATAAAGCTTCTTTCACGATTTAAAATGATGATATTTCCTTTATCAGCGTAGGCCTCAATGCGATCCAAAGAAGTCCTTCTCAGGTTCCTCAAAAACAGTGATAATGGACTGTTGCACGAAATATCTGTGTAAAACTGTGAGATGAATTCACACATCACAACGAAGTTTCTACGAAAGCTTCATTCTAGTTTTCATGTGAAGATATTTCCTTTGTCACAGTAAGCTTCATTGCGTTCAGAAATATCCCCTTGCAGATTTCCAGAAAACCGTGTTATCACACTGAACACTGAAGAGAAAGGTGTTACTCTGTGAGTTGCATTCACACGTCGCAATGCAGTTTCTCAGAAGCCTTCTTTCCATTTTTCATCTGAGATTATTTCCTTTTTCACCATAGTCCTCAATGAGCTCCCAAATATCACTTTGTAGAACACAAGATAACAGAGTTAGCAAACTGTTCCAAGAAGGGAAGGTGGAACTCTGTGTGATGAAGTCACCCCTCAGAAAGCAATCTCTCAGAAAGCTTCTTTCTAGTTATTATCTGAGGATGTTTCCTTTTTCACCATGTGTCCGTATGTGCTCCCAAATCTCTCTTTGCAGATTCCATGAAAAGAGTGTTAGCAAACTGCTTCCTGAGAAGTAAGCTGTAACTCTTTGAGAGGAATTCACAGATCACAAAGAGGTTTCTCATAAAGCTCCTTTCACGTTTTGAACTGATGATATTTCCTTTATCAGCGTAGATCTCAATCCGATCAAAAGACGTCCTTCTCAGGTTCCTCAAAAACAGTGATAATGGACTGTTGCAGGAAACATAGGTGTAACTGTGTGAGATGAATTCACACATCACCAAGAAGTTTTATAAGAAAGCTTCTTTCTACTTTTCATCTGAGGATATTTCCTTTGTCACCGTATGCTTCATTGCGTTCAGAAGTACCCAATGTAGATTTCCAGAAAACTGTGTTAGCACACTGAACACTGAAGAGAAAGGTGTAACTCTCTGAGTTGCATTCACACATCGCAGTGCAGTTTCTCAGAAGGCTTCTTTGCATTTTCATCTGAGGATAATTCCATTTCCACCATAGCCCTCAAGGAGCTTCCAAACATCACATTGCAGAACACAAGATAACAGAGTTAGCAAACTGTTCCAAGAACGGAAGGGTGGAACTCTTTGTGATGAGGTCATATATCAGAAAGCAATCTCTCAGAAAGCTTCTCTCTAGTTATTATCTGAGTACTTTCCCTTTTTCAATATAGGCCCATAGGGGCTCCCAAATCTCACTTTGCAGATTCCACGAAAAGAGTGTTAGCAAACTGCTTCCTGAGAACTAAGCTGTAACTCTGTGAGAGGAATTCACAGATCACAAAGAAGTTTCTCAGAAAGCTTCTATCACGTTGTGAACTGATGATATTTCCTTTATCAGCCTAGGCCTCAATGCGATCCAAAGAACTCCTTCTCAGGTTCCTCAAAAACAGTGATAACGGACTGTTGCAGGAAACATAAGTGTAATTCTGTGAGATGAAATCACACAAAACCAAGAAGGTTCTAGGAAAGCTTCTTTCTAGTTTTCATCTGAGGATATTTCCTTTGTCACCGAAAGCTTCAAGGCGTTCAGAAGTCTCCCATTGCAGATTTCCAGAAAATTGGGTTAGCACACTGAACACTGAAGAGAGGTGTAACTCTGTGACTTGCATTCACACATCGCAATGCAGTTTTTCAGAGTCTTCTTTCCAGTTTTCATCTGAGATTATTTCCTTTTCCACCATAGCCCTGTATGAGCTCCCAAATATCACTTTGCAGAACACAAGACAACAGAGATAGCAAACTGTTCCAAGAAGGGAAAGGTGGAACTCTGTGTGATGAAGTCACACATCAGAAAGCAATCTCTCAGAAAGCTTCTCTCTAGTTATTATCTGAGGATATTTCCTTTTTCACCATGGGCCCCTATGGGCTCCCAAATCTCACGTTGCAGATTCCACGAAAAGAGTGTTAGCAAACTGCTTCCTGAGAACTGAGCTGTAATTCTGTGAGAGGAATTCACAGATCACAAAGAAGTTTCTCAGAAAGCTTCTTTCACGTTTTGAACTGATGGTATTTCCTTTATCAGCTTAGGCCTCAATGCGGTCAAAAGAAGTCCTTCTTAGGTTCCTCAAAAAAAGTGATAATGGACTGTTGCAGGAAACATTAGTGTAACTCTGTTAGATGAATTCACCCATCACGAAGAAATTTCTATGAACGCTTCATTCTCGTTTTCAACTGAGGATATTTGCTTTGTCACCATAAACTTCATTGCGTTCAGATGTATCCCATTGCAGATTTCCAGAAAACTATGTTAGCACATTGAACACTGAAGAGAAACGTGTAACACTGTGAGTTGCATTCACCCATCGCAATGCAGTTTCTCAGAAGGCTTCTTTCCCGTTTTCATCTGAGGATATTTCGTTTTTCACCATACCCCTCAATGAGCTCCCAAATATCACTTTGCAGAACACAAGATAACAGAGTTAGCAACTGTTCCAAGAAGGGCAGGGTGGAACTATGTGTGATGAATTCACACATCAGAAAGCAATCTCTCAGAAAGTTCTCTCTAGTTATTATCTGAGGATATTTCCTTTTTCACCATGGGCCCCTATGGGCTCCCAAATCTCACGTTGCAGTTTCCACGAAAAGAGTGTTAGCAAACTGCTTCCTGAGAACTGAGCTGTAATTTTGTGAAAGGAATTCACAGATCACAAAGACGTTTCTCAGAAAACCTTCTTTCACGTTTTGAAATGACGATATTTTATTTATCAGCGTAGGCCTAAATGTGATCCTAAGAATTCCTTCTCAAGTTCCTCACAAAGAGTGATAATAGACTGTTGCAAGAAACAAAAGTGTAACATTGTGAGATGAATTCAAACATCCCCAAGAAGTTTCTAGGAAAGCTTCTTTCTAGTTTTCATCTGAGGATATTTCCTTTGTCACCGTAAGCTTCATTGCATTCAGAAGTATCCCATTGCACATTTCCAGAAAAGTGTGTCAGCAAACAGAACACAGAAGAGAGAGGTGTAACTCTGTGAAATGCATTCACACATCACAATGCAGTTTCTCAGAAGGCTTCTTTCCAGTTTTCATCTGAGGATATTTCCTTTTTCCCCATAGCCCTCAACGAGCTCCCAAAGATCACATTGCAGAACACAAGATAACAGAGTTAGCAAACTGTTCCGAGAAGGAAAGGGTGGAACTCTGTGTGGTGAAGTCACACATCAGAAAGCAATCTCTCAGAAAGCTTCTCTCTAGTTATTATCAGAGGATATTTCCTTTTTCACCATGGGCCCCAATGGGCTCCCAAATCTGACTTTACAGATTCCACGAAAAGGGTGTTAGCAAACTGCTTCCTGAGAACTAAGCTGTAACTCTGTGACAGGAAATCACAGATCACACAGACGTGTCTCTGAAAAGTACTTTCCCGTTTTGAACTGATGATATTTTATTTAACTGCGTAGGCCTCAATGCGATCCAAAGTATTCCTTCTCAGGTACCTCAAAATTAGTGATAATGGATTGTTGCAGGAAGCAGAAGTGTAACTCTGTGAGATGAATTCACACATCAAGAAAAGTTTCCAGGAAAGCTTCTTTCTAGTTTTCATCTGAGGATATTAACTTTGTCACCGTAAGCTTCAGTGCGTTCAGAAGAATCCCATTGCCCATTTCCAGAAAAGTGTGTCAGCAAACAGAACACTGAAGAGAAAGGTGTAACTCTGTGAGTTGCATTCACACATCGAAATGCAGTTTCTCAGAAGGCTTCGTTCCAGTTTTCATCTGAGGACATTTCCTTTTTTCCCATAGACCTTAATGAGCTCCCAAATATCATTTTGCAGAACACAAGATAATAGAGTGTAGTAAACTGTTTCAGAAGGGAAGA